>NC_090740.1:66054637-66057137 GCF_036898095.1 Palaemon carinicauda | reverse complement strand
CTATCTCTCTAACAAAGGAAATCTTTGTTGTTTCACAAAGTTCAGTTTTATTAAAAATCAAGCATGATTCAATATTCCTTACTTCTCCAATCTCACACCTTCTCTATCATATCGAACGTTCTAGCGGTAACCTAATTGTTCGATGACTTTAAAAACCGGCCTGCGAATTTCTTCTTCTTTTACCTTTTTTGCAAAATATAAGTCATTCTCTGAGCTGAAGATAGCTAGTTTGAATGTTAATGGACTACACAGTAAAGCCAAATTTGGTATACTTGAGATATTTGTACAAGATTTTGATTTTATTTGTTTATCTGAAACTAAATGCCATTATATCGACGATGACTTGTTTCCTGGGTACTCGCATTTTATCAAGAAAAAAAATGATATTACACTTCCGTATGGAGGTATACATGGAATCTGTATGTTAATTAGAAGAGATAGGGAAAATAGTGTAACATTGATCGAAGACACAGTGTCTGATTCCTTATTATGTGTAAGATTTCATTGTAGGGAAACACAGAATGATATTATTATTTGTGCTTTGTATATTCCACACGAGGGATCACCTTATTGTTCATCTAATATCTTTGATGTTATTGCTGATGATCTTATGAACTTGAATGTAAAATATGAGTTACCAATTATATTAGCTGGTGATTTTAACTCAAGAACAGGCTTACTTAATGACTTTATAGATGACGACCCTTTGCAAAATATCGATTTAAATGATTTTATTGATGAATGTCTGTTTAGCTCCAAAAGTGAATTAGAAACTCTTGGTCTTAGCCCAAATCGCTGTAACAGTGATGTTATTACTAATAACCATGGTCGTAACTTAATTGAACTGTGTAAAATGCTTGACGTTAAGGTAGTTAACGGGAGGTTTGGGGGGGACAGTGGCGTGGGGGATTTCACTTGTTTCACAGCTAATGGTAAAAGTTGTATTGACTATTTTATTGTTTCTCCTAAACTTATGAGTAGTATTACGGATTTTAATGTTGAGCAATATGACAGGTGTCTGTCCGATACTCACTCGGCCCTCACTATGGTATTACGGTTGGAAGAGACTTGTAATATGAGACCACCGGAAATACAGGAGGAGGAAAATTTAGATTTAGATAGTAAGGAAACCTATGATATGAATAATTCTGAATATGAAGAACTTAAAACAAAATGGACAAATGACATAAAAAATGAGTATATGGAAGCATTCAGTACTAGAGATATTAACTTATTAGACCAGAAATTAGATTCACTGAACCCTTTGAATGTAACCCAGAATATTATGGATGATATTGTAAAAGATTTAGGAAAATTATATATTGACCCTGCTAAACACATTGGCATTTGTAAAAAAGTTTATCAAAATAAGTCTAAAACTGGGGATTGCAAAAAGGTTAGCAAACCATGGTTTGACAAAGACTGTTCTAGTAAAAGAACTGAATATATGAAAGTAAAAAACAGGCTTAAGAAAATCAAAACAAATGAAGCTAGAAACGAACTGAAAGCTAGAGCTAAAACATATAAGAGAATAATTAATAAAGCTAAGAAATCTTTCAGAAAAAAATTTCATAGAAATATTAGAAATCTGAGAAAAAGTAGTAGTAAGGATTATTGGGATTTGTTAAAGAATACTGATAAGAGTGAGTTGATTTGTAAAATTGCACTTAAAACATTTCGAGATTATTTTGCTAAACTCAGTCGAGGTAATGTTGAACCTGATGATAGTGAACACCCTGATAATTTCGACCCAAGCATTATTAACCAGTTAGTTAACGAAGAATTAAATAGAGTTTTTACAGTAGATGAGATACAAATTCAAATAAGAAAACTTAAGAGTAGAAAAGCATGTGGTATTGATAATATCATAAATGAGTTCCTTAAAAATTGCCCTCATGATATGCTAAATGTTATATGCAAAATTTTTAACATTGTGTTGATCTCCTCAGTTGTTCCATATTATTGGTGTATAGGGATAATAAAACCCATATTTAAGAAAAAAGGATCCCCTGACGACCCAGATAACTATAGGGGTATCACACTACTGAGCTGTGTAGCGAAGCTCTTTACCGCTTGTGTCAATAAAAGGTTGACTGATTATATTGACAGCACTGGTCAACTTGGTGAGGAGCAGGCTGGTTTCAGGGAGGGATATAGTACTCTAGATCATATTTTTGTATTGCATTCACTTGTTAATTTCTATCTCCATCGAAAAAAGAGAATATACTGTTTGTTCGTTGATTACAGAAAAGCATTCAATTTGGTTGACAGGTCGTCCTTGTGGGGAAAAGTAATCTCACATGGCATTAATGGTAATGTTATGGCTGTCATATATAATATGTATAATAATGCAAAATCATGTGTAAAGCAGAATCACAAAAATTTCTAACTTTTTCGAATGTAACATAGGTGTAAGACAAGATGAGAATCTTTCCCCATTACTTTTTGCCATCTACCTAAATGATTTCGAGTCTTTTCTTAGCGGGGGTTATAATGGGAT
>NC_090740.1:66047137-66049637 GCF_036898095.1 Palaemon carinicauda | reverse complement strand
CTTAGTGTGGGCCAAATAAGCCTTGAGAGCCCTAACCGGGCAGAGGAGGCTTTCCTGTTCCTGACCTACTAGATTCGTGAGGTTAGGGACTTCAAAAGTCCTAGGCCAGGGTTTCGAAGGGTGCTCGTTCTTGGCGAGAAAGTCGAACCTCAAGGAACAAACCGCTCCATTTAGGGTGAAGCCTACACGCTTCTCGATTGCCTGGACCTCGCTGATCCTCCTGGCAGTCGCTAGAGACAAAAGGAAGAGGGTTTTCTTAGTCACATCTCGCAGAGAAGCTTGCGAGATAGGCTCAAACTTCCTGGAGCACAAAAACTTAAGCACCACATCCAGGTTCCAAGAAGGGGGTCTTAAGTGCAACTGCTTCGTTGTCTCAAAAGACCTAATGAGGTCCTGCAAGTCCTTATTCTGAGATAACTCTAAGCCTCTATGCCTAAAGACAGTTGAGAGCATGCTCCTGTATCCTTTAATGGTAGATACAGCCAGCTTAGCATCCTGCCTGAGGTACAAAAGAAAGTCTGCAATCTGGCTCAGAGAGGTTGAGGACGAGGAAACCTTGCGCCTCCTGCACCAAGCTCTAAAGGTCTCCCACCTTGACTGGTAGACTCTTTGTGAAGAGATCCTCCTTGCCCTGGCAATAGCTTTCGCCGCTTGTGCCGAAAAGCCTCGAGATCTAACGAGCTTCTCGACAGTCTGAAGGCAGTCAGATTGAGAGCGAGGGGGTTTTGGTGAAATCTCTCGAAGTGGGGTTGTCTGAGAAGATCTGGACTTGCCGGGAGTCTTCTTGGAAAGTCCATCAGTAACCCTACCACTTCGGTGAACCATTCCCTCGCAGGCCAGAATGGAGCCACTAGGATCATTCGTCCCGAATCGAGGAGAGCGAACTTCCTGACAACCAGATTGATGATCTTGAACGGGGGAAAGGCATACATGTCCAGCCCCGTCCAATCCATCAAGAAGGCGTCCACTGCAACAGCTTCCTCGTCCGGGACTAGGGAGCAGTAGTTGGGGATCCTCTTGTTTAGACCGGAGGCGAAAAGGTCTATTACTGGTCTGCCCCACAACTTCCAGAGGCTCCGACAGACATGCGGGTTGAGAGTCCACTCTGTAGGAAGGACCTGTCCCCTCCTGCTGAGCATGTCTGCCCTGATGTTTCTCTGCCATTGAACAAACCTTGTCAACAGCTGGGTCTCGTTCTCGTTCGCCCAGAGGAGAAGCCCTCTCGCAGTTGAGAACAGGGAGAGGGAGTGAGTTCCCCCTTGCTTCCTTATGTACGCGAGAGCTGTGGCGTTGTCGGAATTGATCTCCACAGTCTTTCCCGACACCGAGGTTTTGAAGGCCTTGAGCTCTAACAAAAGGGCCATCAATTCCTTCCTGTTGATATGCCAACTGACCTGACTCCCTTCCCAAATACCTGAGACCTCTTTGTTCCCTAGTGTTGCTCCCCAGCCTGATTCGGACGCGTCTGAGAATAACACTAGGTCGGGGTTCTTCTTGAACAAGGAGATCCCTTTTCCCAACAGAGCTGGGTCCAGCCACCACATTAAAAGATACTTGATCTCTGTCGGAATGGGAAAAGAAAAAGTGTCCTCCTGGATCTTTCTGTTCCAAACCTTTGCGAGGAAGTGTTGCAGAGGCCTTAGGTTCAGTCTCCCCAAAGGGACAAACTGCTCCAGGGAGGATAGAGTTCCCAGCAGACTCATCCACTCCTTCGCTGAGCATTCCTGCTTCCTCAAAAAGTCTTTGACTTTGTCCAGGCACCTGGTCTGCCTCTCCTGGGAGGGAGAAGCCTGAAAAAGAACTGAATTCAGAACTATCCCCAAATAGAGAATAGTCTGATTCGGCTCGGTCTGAGACTTCCCCCAGTTGACGATTTGTCCCAGGTCCTGAGTGATCGTATAAGTTTTCATTAGGTCCTCCAGACATTTCTCTTTCGACTGTGACCGGATCAGCCAGTCGTCTAGATGGAAGGAGACCCTTATCCCCTCCTGGTGTAACCAGCCTGCCACATTCGCCATAAGTCTGGTGAAAACTTGGGGAGCTGTGCTGAGACCGAAGCAAAGTGCCCCGAACTGGAAGCACTTGCCCTGGAACACAAACCTCAAATATCTCCTCGAAGACGGATGAATGGGGACGTGAAAATAAGCGTCCTGCAGGTCGAGAGAAACCATCCAGTCTCCTGGACGAACTGCAGCCAGCACTGACTGAGTCGTCTCCATGGAGAACTTTGTTTTCTCCACGAAGGCGTTCAGAGAGCTGACATCTAGGACTGGTCTCCATCCACCCGAGTTCTTGGGAACCAGAAACAGGCGATTGTAAAAGCCCGGGGAGGCGAGGTCTTGAACTGGCTTTATTGCTCCCTTGACCAACATCTGGTCGACTAGCTCCAGAAGAGCCTCTCGTTTCCCCGCGTCGGTGTACTGAGCCACTAAGGCCAGGGGAGAGTCTGAGAGAGGTGGTTTCTTTAAAAAGGGGATCTTGTAACCTTCCTTGACGACTG
>NC_090740.1:65817137-66042137 GCF_036898095.1 Palaemon carinicauda | reverse complement strand
ATAAACAGGAACCAAAGGTAGGACAAATTGCATGAAATAGTATACTGTACTTATAAAAAAATAATTTTAATAAATTAGTTTTGGAAAGAAGTGAAGAGAGTAAGGAAGGCTGGCTCAAGAATTGAAGAGACAGTGAAAGATGGAAATGGAAGGTTGTTAAAAGGAGAGGAGGCAAGGAAAAGGTGGGCGGAATATTTTGAAAGTTTACTGAATGTTGAGGATAATAGGGAGGCAAATATAATTGCTGTTGCAGGTGTTGAGGTGCCGGTGATGGGAGATGAGAATGAGAGAGAGATTACAATAGAGGAAGTAAAGAGAGCACTAGATGAAACGAGAGTAGGAAAAGCATCTGGTATGGATGGTGTGAGAGGTGAGATGTTGAAGGAAGGGGGTGTGACTGTACTTGAATGGTTAGTGAGATTGTTTAATATGTGTTTTGTGTTGTCAATGATACCAGTAAATTGGGTTTGTGCATGTATTGTACCACTATATAAGGGTAAGGGAGATGTGCATGAGTGTTGTAATTCAAAGGATATTAGTTTGTTGAGTGTAGTTGGAAAAGTGTATGGTAGAGTACTGATTAATAGGTTTAAGGATAAAACAGAGAATGCAATCTTAGAAGTACAGGGTGGTTTTAGAAGAGGTAGGGGTTGTACGAATCAGATTTTTACAGTTAGGCAGATATGCGAGAAATATTTAGCAAAAGGTAAGGGGGTGTATGTTGTGTTTATGGATCTGGAGAAAGCGTATGATAGAGTTGATAGGGAAGCAATGTGGAATGTGATGAGGTTATATGGAGTTGGTGGAAGGTTGTTGCAAGCAGTGAAAAGTTTCTACAAAGGTAGTAAAGCATGTGTTAGGATAGGAAATGGTTTCCGGTGAGAGTGGGACTGAGACAGGGATGTGTGATATTGCCGTGGTTGTTTAACTTGTATGTTGATGGAGTGGTGAGAGAGGTGAATGCTCGAGTACTTGGACGAGGATTGAAACTGGTAGACGAGAAGGACCATGTTGTTGTTTGCGGATGATACTGTACTGGTTGCAGACGCGGAAGAGAAGCTTGGCGATTAGCGACAGAATTTGGAAGGGTGTGTGAGAGAAGGAAGTTGAGAGTTAATATAGGTAAGAGTAAGGTTATGAGATGTACGAGAAGGGAAGGTGGTGCAAGGTTGAATGTCATGTTCAATGGAGAATTACTTGAGGAGGTGGATCAGTTTAAGTACTTGGGGTCTGTTGTTGCTGCAAATGGTGGAGTGGAAGCAGATGTACGTCAGGGAGTGAATGAAGGAGGCAAAGTGTTGGGGGCAGTTAAGGAGCAGTAAAACATAGAGGGTTGAGCATGAATGTAAAGAGAGTTCTATAGGAGAAAGTGATCGTACCAACTGTGATGTATGGATCGGAGTTGTGGGGAATAAAAGTGACGGATAGACAGAAATTGAATGTCTTTGAGATGAAGTGTTTAAGGAGTATGGCTGGTGTATCTCGAGTAGATAGGGTTAGGAACGAAGTGGTGAGGGTGAGAACTGGTGTAAGAAATGAGTTAGCAGCTAAGAGTGGATATGAATGTGTTGAGGTGGTTTGGCCATGCTGAGAGAATGGATAATGGCTGTCTGCTAAAGAAGGTGATGAATGCAAGAGTTGATGGGAGAAATACAAGAGGAAGGCCAAGGTTTGGGTGGATGGATGGAGTGAAGAAAGCTCTGGGTGATAAGAGGATAGATGTGAGAGAGGCAAGAGAGCGTACTAGAAATAGGAATGAATGGCGAGCGATTGTGACGCAGTTCCGGTAGGCCCTGCTGCTTCCTCCGGTGCCTTAGATGACCACGGAGGTAGCAGCAGTAGGGGATTTAGCGTTATGAAGCTTCATCTGTGGTGGATAACGGGGAAGGAGGGCTGTGGCACCATAGCAGTACCAGCCAAACTCGGTTGAGTCCCTTGTCAGGCTGGGAGGAACGTAGAGAGGAGAGGTCCCCCTTTTTTGTTTTGTTTGTTTGATGTCGGCTACCCCCCAAAATTGAGGGAAGTGCCTTGTTATATGTAATTACACCTTTTCTAAAACAGAGGGAACAAAATTAAACAAAAAATTCTGGAATATGACTAGTTACATGTCAAGAATTTCAGAAATTTGAAACTTTTCAAAACCAATGTGTCATCTTTAAGGTTTTTTCCATATACTGTAGTATGTAGCCTGGGTGTCTACTCTTTACAAGTATCAAACAAGTGTGAGAATAATCATCATGCCATATATAACACTTATTCATGGGGATGGGTTAAGTAGACCTGAAGCTTCCTTAGGTGCCTTTTCTACTCATTCGTTTCCACCCACCCTAATATGGGCAAGGGCACAACAGAAGTGAAAACTGACATTCTTCCTAGACTACAGATGTACTAACCAGTTCTGCACTTCTTGTACTAGATGATAGCCTTACATAATTTGTTTAATTGAGAGTAAAACGCTATTGGAATCCGTAAAAATTGTATAAAAACTATTTTGATAACCATTTTCAAAATATGTCGGACTGCTAGAATTATTGCATACAGCTCAGCAGTAAATACTGAACAAGATGGAAGTTTCTTTCTAATAACAATATCCCCGACCACAACTGCACTTCCAACTCCTGCTGACGATTTAGAATCATCCGTAAAAAATGTTTCCCATGATGTTGAGCAATATGATTTAAAAACTCCCTTTTCATTACCTTACTAGGTAAGGTATTTTTCCCTCCTATCGTAAAACATACTTTGACAGGTGAATTACACCAAGGTACAGACTTAGGATATCTTAACTCTGCTATCTGTGCTGTTAACAAAACTACTACTCCGGTATATTTTTCATTTGTACTTCCAAAGGCTTGGGGTACTCTTGATCTGTTAGGAGCTTGATCTAAAGGAGCCCTAATATATTTACTATTAGGATTGTTTAATATAGCGGGGGACCTAACTAAAACCCTCAGACTGAACTCCTCTCCGCGGATGGAAAGGAGAGGCATGCCATAATCCACATACAGGCTATCAATGGAAGATGTTCTGTATGCACCAGTGCAGATGCGAAGCCCCATAATATGAACATCAAGTTTTTTGAGGAAAGTCTTAGTGGCTCACCCATAAATTTGATATGCATGGTCTAACTTGCTCATACACAAAGATGTGTAAATTTTGAGCCAAGTTGTTTTATCAGAACCCCAATCAAAATGTGAAACTACTTTTAAGATGTTTAGTGACTTTTTAACCGTGATGGATACGTCATTTATATGGGGACCAAAGGTAATTTTCTTGTCAAAAATTACCCTCCAGGAAACTTGACGTTATCCCATATGGCAAAATACTATCATTTGAGAAAAGGGTAGCAATCTGTTCTCTTTTACCAGTATGAGTAAAACAATTGGCTTTGGACTTCTAAAGAGAGAACATGAATCCCCAAGAATTTGCCCATGCAGTACCAGCATTTATAGCAATTTGAGGCTTTTGGCATGCTTGTAGCGCAGATGATCCACTACAATAAATTGCAAAATTGTGAACAAATAGTGACTCTTGTATGCCGGGAGGTAGGTGACTAATGAGACTATCGATAGCAACAGCAAATAAGGTCACACTCAGTACGCTGCCTTGGGGGACACCACCTTCTTGCATGTAGGATAAAGATAGTTCTGACCCTACTCTTACTTTAATCAATTTGATGAAAATTCTTCAATAAATGAAAATATATGTCCTCCTATACCCCATGAGGCCAACTGCTTTAAAATACCGCCCTTCCGTATGGTATCATACGCCTTTTGGAGGTAAAAAAAAAAAAAAAAAAAAAAGACACTCAACACCTGGTTTTGGCGAGAAGAGGCATTTGAAATTTCCCTTAATAACATCAGCAAAGGATCTAGCATACTTTGGTTCTTCCTAAAACCAAATTGCATTTGATACATTTCTTTTTATTCTAGATACCACACAAGTCTGTTATTGATCACACTCTCAAATAATTTGCATAATATGCAACTAGTCAAGGCTATAGGCCTAAAACTAGATGGCAGTTCGGGGTCTTTATTAGAGTTGTGGCCAGGAATTATGATTGAAAAAGGCCAGGAATCAGATGTATAAGCCCATGGACCAATAAGGGTTTCTAATAAAAATTCCTTAGTATCCAACTAGGGGATGTGAAATGATTTCATATCAGATGCCACCCTTTCCTTGGGCAGTCAAAGACAAGCTAGAGATAGCATTTTACATCTCCTCCATAATAAAAGATAAGCTAAAAGCTTCAGTATTGAAAGAAGCAAGAGGAACAACAGATGTTGTTGCTCTAATTTGTTGAAATGATGAGGAATAATTGTCAGCACTTGATACACAAGCAAAGTGTTTAGCTTGTACCTCTGCTACATCTGTGGGGTCACATATATCTATTATTTTCCTTTTGTATTGGTAAAGGTCTTGGAACAAATTTGACTTGAAATTTTCTAATCTTGTCCCATGTTTCCTTTGAATGAGTTTTGGTAATGATATTAGCTATATATTTCCTTCAAGATGCTCTCTTTGCTCTTCAAGTTTTTTGTTTGGCACAGGCTCTGAGGTATGCTACTCTATCTGCTTAATAGTTTGTTCTTGTGTTTCTGAAGCATGTTCAGGTCACTTTCCTTCCATTGGCACATTCTTTACTCCATATACGAACTACAGAACGATGAGGTAAACCACATGTTTTAGGTATAACCTTGCTAGCCGTATCATCAATAACATTTGAAAGGTGTTGATAAGCATGTACTCGAGATGTAAAGTCACCAAATTCTCTTTCAGTGTGTGCACAGTTCTCTTAAGATGTCCAGTCTGCCTTATCTATCTTCCATTTCGGTGGACATGGAGAAGGAAGATTGTGGGCATAATTTAACATTATTGGCCCATGGTCACTGCCATGGAGGTGCTGATTGCCTGACCAAAAGTAATCCAATCGAATGGATGAGGAACAGATAGACAAATAAATGGCTGATGTAGAGTTGTGGAATACATCATGCATAGTTGGAGAACCACCATTCATTAGTATTAGATCATTATTGTTGATTAATTCTTCAATACGTTTACCCCATCTATCACAAACATTTCCCCACCATAAAGAATGATTTGCATTAAAATCACCCATTAAAATAAAAGGGGCAGGGAGCTGATTGATCTGGTCTTGGAGGTCAGAGAGTCTAAGACTTCTTGGACTCCCAGCATGGTCTAAGAGGAAAAGTTCTGAAGATGGTTCAAGATATAGCAAGCATGAAGTAATTTTTTCCCGATATGTGTTCTGACAGGGTTGTGGTGGCCAATGTGGTAATGTCCCTGACTGGTGATCGCCAGACTGGAGTTCGAGTCCCGCTCAAACTGGTTAGTTTCTTTGGTCCCTGCAATCTCACCATCCTAGTGAGCTAAGGATGGGGAGTTTGCAGGGGCCTATAGGTCTATCTGCCGAGTCATCAACAGCCATTGCCTGGCTCTCCTTGGTCCTAGCTTGGGTGTAAAGGGGGCTTGGGGTCTGATCATATGCGCATATGGTCAGTCTCTAGGGCATTGTCCTGCCCGATAGGGCAATATCACTGTCCCTTGCCCCTGCCATTCATGAGCAGCCTTTAAACCTTTAAACATTCTTGTAGTGGTGTATTGAGGGAGATAGTTTCAAATTTTATAGACTTGTGAATAGCAACACCAGTGCCACCTCGAGCTCATGTGTGGTTTAATATCTTTTATAGGATCAGTGTCTTCAATCTTCATGCCACAAAGCATGTGAGATTGAGAATTTGATTTAGCATCGATCAAGACAGATTTCTTACCATATCTACAAATATCCTTACTTTTAATTAAACCAAATTTTTTATATAAAGTTACTCATCTTGTAGTAGTTGTAATCATCAATCTTCCCAAATGCAATTATCCATGTTGGAGGCTTGGGGATTCTTACTTCTGGAAGTCTATACTCTATTACTTTTTCTATCCAATCTTCATGTTCATATGCTTCCCGATTTCTTGGTGCTTTATTACATAGAGTCCCAGAAATCATACAATTATCAATTTTTATGCTGCCTAATTTTTTGTTTGCTTCTAAAGCAATCTCAAAACTTGAAAATAATACCCAAGCTTCACAAAAACCTCTACTACAGGTAATTTCCATGAAAATTTCTTTGATTGCTTCATGAATTGTTTCATAGCTACAACCAATTGGAATGTTTTCTAAATGGAGAATTTTCAAATATTTTGTTGAATCTTGTATTGTGCCAGAACTAGACAGTGAAGTATAGGTAGTAGGTTGGCCATGGCACCAGCCGCCCGTTGAGATACTACCGCTAGTGTGTTATGGGGTCCTTTGACTGGTCAGACAGTACTACATTGGATCCTTCTCTTTGGTTACGGTTCTTTCCCTTGGCCTACACATACACCAAATAGTCTGGCCTATTCTTTAGATTCTCCTCTATTCTCATACACTTGACAACACTGAGATTACTAAACAATTCTTCTTCACCCGAAGGGTTAACTACTGCACTGTAATTGTTCAGTGCTACTTTCCTCTTGGTAAGGGTAGAAGAGACTCTTTAGCTATGGTAAGCAGCTTTTCTAGAAGGACACTCCAAAATCAAACCATTGTTCTCTAGTCCTGGGCAGTGCTATAACCTCTGTACCATGGTCTTCCACTAACTTGGGTAAGAGTTTTCTTTCTTGAGGCTACACTCAAGCACACTATTCTATCTTATTCCTCTTCTTGCTTTATTAAAGTTTTCATAGTTTATGCCCCATGTAGCCGCGGGGGCATAAAAACAATTAGAATGGCGCCAACGTTATCCCTGAGTGTCGTAAGAGGCGACTAAAAGGGACGGGACGAGGGGGCTGGGAACCCCCTCTCCTGTATATAATCATGCGAGACGTCAACAAAGAGATGGAGCTGGAGCGAGAGTGACTGCTCCCCGCACTCTAGTTTTGGGGTGTTTGAATGTGCGTGGATGTAGTACGATAGAGAGTAAAAGATGTGAGATTGGAAGTATGTTTATGAAGAGAAGGATGGATGTATTGGCCTTGTGTGAGAAAAAGATGAAAGGAAAGGGTGAAGTGATGATTGGTGAAATGTCTGGTAGAGTGTCTGGGATTGAAAGGGGAAGAGCGAGAGAGGGTGTGGCTTTATTGCTGGGTGAATGGATGACAGGTAAAGTAGTGGAATGGAAGGAAATATCATCTAGGTTAATGTGGGTAAGGGTTAGGTTGGGTAGTGAATATTGGGCGTTTGTCAGTGCGTATGGGCCATGTAGTGAGAAAAGTGAAGAAGAGCGGAATGAGTTCTGGAATGAATTAACTAGGTGTGTAGAAGGACTGGGTAGAAGGAATTATGTAGTTGTCATGGGTGACTTAAATGCTACTAGAGTGGGCGCTGGAGAGGTAAAAGGTGTCATTGGGAAGTATGGCGTACAAGGTGAAAATGAGAGTGGTGAGAGACTGGTAGATATGTGTGTTAAACAAGAGATGGTAATAAGTGCTAGCTTTTTCAAAAAGAAAGATAAAAACAAGTATACATGGGTAAGAGTGGCAAATGGAAGAGTAGTAGAAAGGGCATTAATGGATTATGTGTTAATAACTAAAAGAATGTTTGGAAGATTGAAAGACGTGCACGTGTTTAGGGGTATGGCTAACGGTATGTCTGATCATTTTTTGGTGGAAGGAAAATTAGTTGTAGCAAAAGAGTGGGGGAATAGAGTAGGTGGATGTAAAAGGGAGCTAGTGAGGGTTGAAGAGCTAATAAAACCAGGGGTAAAAAGTAAATATCAGGAAAGGTTGAAAATGGTATATGACGAAGTGAGAGTAAGAGAAACTGGTAATTTAGAGGAGGAGTGGAAGTTAGTAAAAGAAAGTTTTGTTGGGATTGCAAGTGATGTGTGTGACAAGAAGGTTGTTGGAGGCAGCATGAGGAAGGGCAGTGAATGGTGGAATGAAGGAGTGAAGGTAAAAGTGGAAGAGAAAAAGAGGGCTTTTGAAGAATGGCTGCAGAGTAATAGTATAGAGAAGTATGAAAAATATAGAGAGAAAAATGTGGAAGTAAAGCGCAAGGTACGTGAGGCAAAGAGGGCAGCTGACCTGAGGTGGGGTCAGGGATTGGGTCAGTCATATGAAGAGAATAAGAAGTTTTGGAAAGAAGTGAAGAGAGTAAGGAAGGCTGGCTCAAGAATTGAAGAGACAGTGAAAGATGGAAATGGAAGGTTGTTAAAAGGAGAGGAGGCAAGGAAAAGGTGGGCGGAATATTTTGAAAGTTTACTGAATGTTGAGGATAATAGGGAGGCAGATATAATTGCTGTTGCAGGTGGTGAGGTGCCAGTGATGGGAGATGAGAATGAGAGAGAGATTACAATAGAGGAAGTAAAGAGAGCACTAGATGAAACGAGAGTAGAAAAAGCATCTGGTATGGATGGTGTGAGAGCTGAGATGTTGAAGGAAAGGGGTGTGACTGTACTTGAATGGTTGGTGAGATTGTTTAATATGTGTTTTGTGTTGTCAATGGTACCAGTAAATTGGGTTTGTGCATGTATTGTACCACTATATAAGGGTAAGGGAGATGTGCATGAGTGTTGTAATTCAAAGGATATTAGTTTGTTGAGTGCAGTTGGAAAAGTGTATGGTAGAGTAATGATTAATAGGATTAAGGATAAAACAGAGAATGCAATCTTAGAAGTACAGGGTGGTTTTAGAAGAGGTAGGGGTTGTACGAATCAGATTTTTACAGTTAGGCAGATATGAGAGAAATATTTAGCAAAAGGTAAGGAGGTGTATGTTGCGTTTATGGATCTGGAGAAAGCGTATGATAGAGTTGATAGGGAAGCAATGTGGAATGTGAGGAGGTTATATGGAGTTGGTGGAAGGTTGTTGCAAGCAGTGAAAAGTTTCTTCAAAGGTGGTAAAGCATGTGTTAGGATAGGAAATGAAGTGAGCGATTGGTTTCCGGTGAGAGTGGGGCTGAGACAGGGATGTGTGATGTCGCCGTGGTTGTTTAATTTGTATGTTGATGGAGTGGTGAGAGAGGTGAATGCTCGAGTGCTTGGACGAGGATTAAAACTGGTAGACGAGAATGACCATGAATGGGAGGTAAATCAGTTGTTGTTTACGGATGATACTGTACTGGTTGCAGACACAGAAGAGAAGCTTGACCGACTAGTGACCGAATTTGGAAGTGTGTGTGAGAGAAGGAAGTTGATAGTTAATGTGGGTAAGAGTAAGGTTATGAGATGTACGAGAAGGGAAAGTGGTGCAAGGTTGAATGTCATGTTGAATGGAGAGTTACTTGAGGAGGTGGATCAGTTGAAGTACTTGGGGTCTGTTGTTGCAGCAAATAGTGGAGTGGAAGCAGATGTATGTCAGAGAGTGAATGAAAGTTGCAAAGTGTTGG
This sequence comes from Palaemon carinicauda, assembly GCF_036898095.1. Classification (NCBI taxonomy): domain Eukaryota; kingdom Metazoa; phylum Arthropoda; class Malacostraca; order Decapoda; family Palaemonidae; genus Palaemon; species Palaemon carinicauda. The sequence continues at coordinate 66,032,758 of NC_090740.1, read as the reverse complement.
GGCAGTTAAGGGAGTAGTAAAAAATAGAGGATTGGGCATGAATGTAAAGAGAGTTCTATATGAGAAAGTGATTGTACCAACTGTGATGTATGGATCGGACGGAGTTGTGGGGAATAAAAGTGACAGAGACAGAAATTGAATGTGGTTGAGATGAAGTGTCTAAGGAGTATGGCTGGTGTATCTCGAGTAGATAGGGTTAGGAACGAAGTGGTGAGGGTGAGAACGGGTGTAAGAAATGAGTTAGCAGCTAGAGTGGATATGAATGTGTTGAGGTGGTTTGGCCATGTTGGGAGAATGGAAAATGGCTGTCTGCTAAAGAAGGTGATGAATGCAAGAGTTGATTGGAGAAGTACAAGAGGAAGGCCAAGGTTTGGGTGGATGGATGGATGGAGTGAAGAAAGCTCTGGGTGATAGGAGGATAGATGTGAGAGAGGCAAGAGAGCGTGCTAGAAATAGGAATGAATGGCGAGCGATTGTGACTCAGTTCCGGTAGGCCCTGCTGCTTCCTCCGGTGCCTTAGATGACCGCGGAGGTAGCAGCAGTAGGGGATTCAGCATTATGAAGCTTCATCTGTGGTGGATAACGGGGGAGGGTGGGCTGTGGCACTCTAGCAGTACCAGCTGAACTCGGTTGAGTCCCTTGTCAGGCTGGGAGGAACGTAGAGAGTAGAGGTCCCCTTTTTGTTAGCAGCTAGAGTGGATATGAATGTGTTGAGGTGGTTTGGCAATGTTGAGAGAATGGAAAATGGCTGTCTGCTAAAGAAGGTGATGAATGCAAGAGTTGATGGGAGAAGTACAAGAGGAAGGCCAAGGTTTGGGTGGATGGATGGAGTGAAGAAAGCTCTGGGTGATAGGAGGATAGATGTGAGAGGGGCAAGAGAGCGTACTAGAAATAGGAATGAAAGGCGAGCGATTGTGACGCAGTTCCGGTAGGCCCTGCTGCTTCCTCCGGTGCCTTAGATGACCACGGAGGTAGCAGCAGTAGGGGATTCAGCATTATGAAGCTTCATCTGTGGTGGATAACAGGGGAGGGTGGGCTGTGGCACCCTAGCAGTACCAGCTGAACTCGGTTGAGTCTCTTGTTAGGCTGGGAGGAACGTAGAGAGTAGAGGTCCCCTTTTTTGTTTTTGTTTCATTTGTTGATGTCGGCTACCGCCCAAAATTGGGGGAAGTGCCTTGGTATATGTATGTATGTATTACTTTCGGCGAAGCTGAAATGACGATCCATTAAAATTAAGCGAGGGTTAACTACCCATCCTGCTAGTTAGCGGACGGGTGATTGAGCTCACTTTGCTTGGAGGTAGGACTTCCAGGGAGATGGGGTAAGCGGGTAAGTTTTTATATATAGCTAAAGGTTTGTATCGTTCAGAAAAATACAAATAATTTTCGAATTTGTCATTTGTTCTGTAACTGAAATACTAACCTACGCTATTTATTAGGGTTAACTTACCCATTAGGAGGGTGGACGTCCCTGCCAATCTGGCTTTTGGCTTTACCCGGGGGCTCCTTATCTTGAGTATGTTGGTACCAAATATAAGGAGTCCCTAAAACCTCGATAAACCTTGCTACACAAGGTCTGCAGCCTACGCAAGGTGTGTGTTGAGATAAGCAGTGTGACTGTCAAGGTAAAAGTTATTCCGAGTCTTTGTAGGAAATAACTGTGGTAACCAAGACTTTACCAATAACCCCTCGCCAAGGTATGGGGACGCAACAGTATTAACCCAATACTAAGTCACAAGACAGCATGGTTTACCTGCAGTGGTTGAGGTCAGCTTGTGCAGAGAACCCAGGCTGCTGCTCTCCCCATGACAAGGGAGGATGAAGAAAAGAAGAGAACAGTCATTACTTTTCCTTCACGCAGACTGAAACCAGGTAACAGAAAGACGGCCTTCATCTCTAGGAGATTCCTGTGGAGGTACTTTTTCAACTCTGACCAGAGGCCTGAGGTCGTGTGGTGCAGAACGCGGGGCCCCCATCCATTTTTTGAAGCGTTCAAAAACAGCATCAAATCCGGGGGGAGGACGAGAAGATCCACTCCTTTTCGTAGGTTTTCGTCTGCCACCCACAACTGGAGATCCGTCAATTCCGCAGGTTCCATGGAGATCTGGATATCCGGGGAGTCGTACGCTTGATTCCACCGGGACTTGCGTTGCCACTGGAGGGATCTCATTCTGAGGCGACCATTGGGAACTAGAAGGGCCAGCGATGAAAGGTGACCGAGGAGACGTAACCACGATTGGGTTGGAAGTTCTTCTCGTCTGAGAAAAGGTCTTGCAACCTTCCTCAGCCTTGCTATCCTGTCGTCTGATGGGAAGGCTTTGTGGAGAGAGGTGCCTATAATCATGCCTAGGTATACCAGTCTTTGAGTGGGAAGCAGTGAAGACTTCTTGAGATTTACCATGATCCCCAGACCTTGGCAAAGTCTCAGAAGTTTGTCTCGGTGTTGAAGAGGGGTTGACACCGAGTCTGCTAGGATTAACCAGTCGTCCAGATAACGGAGGAGACGGATGCCAATCCTGTGTGCCCAAGATGATACTAGGGTGAACACTCTGGTGAAGACTTGTGGTGCTGTGGAAAGACCGAAGCACAGCACCTTGAACTGGTACTTTCTGTTGTCTAGGCTGAATCTTAAATACTTCCTTGAAGATGGATGGACTGGGATCTGGAAGTACGCATCCTTTAGGTCCAGTGTGCACATGAAGTCTTGCGGTCTTACTGCTAGTCTGACCGTGTCCGCCGTCTCCAAGCTGAACGGAGCTTCTTTGACAAACTTGTTCAGAGCTGAGAGGTTAATGACTGGTCTCCAGCCTCCAGACGCCTTCTTTACAAGAAAGAGTCGACTGAAGAAGCCTGGAGATTCGTCGAGGACCTCTTGGAGAGCGCCCTTCTTCAACAAGGGCTTGCCCCCTTGCCGATCCCATGGCAAGGGAGTTCAATGACACTGGATTCGTCGTCAGGGGAGGTAGAGATGTTATGAACAGGACGCGATATCCTAGACTGATCACGGAGATTGTCCAGGAATCGGCCCCGAGTTACTTTCACCTGTTTGAGGAACTTTGTAGGCATCCCCCCCACTGGTGAACATGCAGGGGGACTGCCTATCCTAGCGTTTGTGGCCTCGGCTGCTCCCTCTAGGATTCTTGCCTCCCCTGGAGGACTTTTTGCCTTTCCTTTCTTTGACATTAAAGGGCTTAGACACCAAGGTCTTCGCTGCTGTTGTCGTCTTAGTGGTCTTAACTCGACGGGACTGCTGTGGTGCTGGAGGCTTTTAGGGCTTGGATGTTAAAGCCACATGAAGGAGAGAGTCTTGATGAGACTTCCTCCACCTCTCAGCGGCATGTTCCACATCCTTAGGCTCGAACAAGACCGATCCCTCTAGGGAGGAATGTCTGAGCCTATTCATCTCGGTGCTAGGGACCTTCTGATGGAATCTCTCAGCTACTGCATCCCGACGTTTCAGGATGGTATTTGCCCTCAAGTTCAAGACTTGGTGGGCCAGAAACTCGATTATGCGAGTACCTGAGAGAAGAAAGGTTTCCATAGCTTTCCCGGTACGTTCTTTGGAAAAGTCCTCAGAACGTATCAGGATACCTAAGGTCCCCAACCAGATATTGAGCCACGAAGTGGCTTACATAGCACACTTCGCAACTTTCTCCTGGTTGAGGATCTCGGCTGCCGAGAATGAGACCTGCCGGTTGGAGTCTCTCTTAAAAGGGACTCCCCTGGTTAGCTCTTCCAGCGAGTGGTGAAGAGGAAGAGCTAAACAAAGCTCCTCAAGGATCTCGAAGTACCTCCTCTGCTGTACGCGAGGAGGTGGGAGGAGCATGTTGGTGGCACCGGAACAGTTGGAGGAGGACATCTCGGATGGACTCTCTCAGCTACTGCATCCCGACGTTTCAGGATGGTATTTGCCCACAAGTTCAAGACTTGGTGGGCCAGAAACTCGATTGTGCGAGTACCTGAGAGAAGGAAGGTTTCCATAGCTTTCCCGGTACATTCTTTGGAAAAGTCCTCAGAACGTATCAGGATACCTAAGGTCCCCAACCAGATATTGAGCCACGAAGTGACTTACATAGCACACTTCGCAACTTTCTCCTGGTTGAGGATTTCGGCTGCCGAGAACGAGACCTGCCGGTTGGAGTCTCTCTTAAGAGGGACTCCCCTGATTAGCTCTTCCAGCGAGTGGTGAAGAGGAAGAGCTAAACAAAGCTCCTCAAGGATCTCGAAGTACCTCCTCTGCTGTACGCGAAGAGGTGGGAGGAGCATGTTGGTGGCACCGGAACGGTTGGAGGAGGACATCTCAGAGAGCAGTTGTGAGATCTTGTCCCTGGTACTCTTAACCCCTTGAGACCAGGGCAGTGCTGCACTGGTCTTGGAGGGTTTCTGAGCACCAAAGACACAGTCCAAGACCGTGTCCTTGCCCTCTCGAGGAGGGATCTCTGGGTCGGAAAACCCGATGAGAGCCCTCATTAAAGTCAGAACTTGCCAAAATGCATGTTCTGACTCTTGCTAGCCTCCTGCTGTAGGACTTGCAGTGAAGTCTCCTTCTATCTCCAAAGGCTCTTCTTGGGGAGTGTCGCGGACATTCCCTGAGTGGATAGCTGGCTCCATCCTAGTCCTAGTAGAGGACTTCGGCAATGTTTTGGAGTCCTTAGATTCCTTCCTGGGAAGGATGTAGGACTCCAACATTGACGAGGGTGGCAGGTTCCTTTTAATAATCCCCGACTGAGTAGACCCCTCGGCGCGAGGGGAGGTTTCCCCCATTGGTGCGATGGGGGAAAGTCTCTTCACTTGATTCCCTTTGGGGACGGGAAATCTTCATCCGAAAGGGAAGGAGAGGCAGTCTGAGGAAAAGAAGGAACCTGCCTCGAAGGTCTGCGTGGAGTCAGTTTCGCCCTTGGGAAGTGACCGCGTCTGGAACTCCTCTTTTTCTCTTCAAAGGGGTAGAAGAAGCCATGGTTCTGTGTCCCAATTCAGAAAAGACAGGCTTGAAAGCCTGCATTACAGCTCTGATCAGTGCACTGAACCAGGGCTGTTGACTGACAGATGCGCTGTCAGACATACCCCTTGAAGGGACAGGGATTGAAGGATCCCTGGGAGGAGTCCCCATCATTGTTGGGTTCGCCTGTGGTGGCTTTGGGATCCTGAACCCTCTCTGGATGTTTCCCTTCTACCACAATGCCCGGTGGTATGCGCTTGCGGGGAGGGGAATAAGGTGATGGCGACCTTGCCGTGCGTAGTTCAGTAGTCTCGCGCGCGGGAGGATATTGACACTCGCGCAAGGGAGACTGTTGGCCCATGCATGCATGTGGGAGAGTATTCGCGCGTGTGCGGGCGCACAGGATTATCACATTGAGTGCGCGGGCACGCGGGAGAGTTCACGCGCATCTATACCCGCTGTAGGGCGCGCTGTTGAATCATGTGGGGGGCGCGGGAGCGCGGGAGAATGTTGGCGAGCATCCTTTGGAGAGGATGGGCGAGCGTGCGCATGGCGCACGCGCATATCCTTGCAGATGCGTGCGGGAGAAGGCTGGCGCGCAGGTGAGCACTGGCCCGATGGTACTGGTTGGCGCGTGGGAGAAGCCAGCATTGCTGACTTCCCAGAAGTACTACTTTCAGTAGATCGTTAGCGCACAGGTTTTTCCTGGCATGTATGATGATGCGCAGCATGGCGTGCAGGAGTTGGATGTTGGGCGCGTATGCGCACGGGCAGGATACTGATGGCGCGTGGGAGAGCGCTAGCGCGCAGGAGGTTGATGGCGCGCGGGTGAGCACGCCGCGTAGGAGAATGTTGGCACGTAAGCGCAGGGCACGCAGGAAAGACCTGGCGTGCAGGAGAACGTGGGCGCATATGCGCATGAGGGCACACATAGTGCGTGATGGAGCTATGCTCCTGTTGGAGCGTAGGCGCATGTTGGCACATACGCCCTTGATGCCCTTTGTTAGGGTTTAGTGATGGAGCCTGACGAGCTACTAAGGAGCATTCGTCAGGTCTTGTTGGCGGGCAGCACGTATGTAGTTGGCGCGCAATAGCGTGCTTTGGTGGAGCCTTGTTAGGTCCATGTAGAAACGGTGATGGCAGGTCGGCAGGTCTGTCAGATGGAAAGTCGACGTGTCCTTTAAAAGGACGACCTTCCACCGAAGGAGATCGCGAACGATCTCCAGAAAGGTCCAGGACCAATGCAAGAGCAGTGATGGATGATTGGTCTCGAGGTTCCACTGAGGTGGACTGCATCGAAGATGTTGAACCAAAGAGGCGCCTCCTCACCGCAGGTGAAGGAAGGCCTCTAAGGCAAAGAGGAAGGCGAGCCTTCTGACGAATGCGCCCTCTGGGGGCCGTTGGATCAGCAAGCTGACCTTCTGCAGTCCTCCGAAGAGGAGTCTCTGTAAGTGAACTCCCCCGAGGGAGAGAAACACTAGCAGGAGAGACTGACAATGGACTTAGTTTCTCCCTCGTATGTTGAACAGGAACGGGAGAAACCAAGCCATCAGCTACCGTAGAGTTTGGAGAGGCAGAGGTGATGTGGGCAACGGAAGAAGAGGCCTTGGGTTTTTCTCCTTTCGAAACAACCTTCAAAGGAGAAATATCCCGTTTCAACTTCTTCCGTCGTCGCGAAAACCTCTCCCACTGGGAGGTAGACCACTCCCTACACTCACTACACCTGTTGTTGCTTTCACACCGTTGGCCCCTACAAGAAGTTCAAAGGGCGTGAGGATCAGTCTCAACCGCCGACATGAATGTTCCACAGGGGCGGTCGGGAAACCCAGGGCAGGTGCGCATGATCGCAGAGGCCAGCTTCACATATACAAAACTAGAAAAAGAAAAGGCAAAGGCAATTAAATGGCTGCCAAATGACGGCGAGGATGAGTGCGGACAGGTCCAACCACCATCCGAGCTGAGAGCAAAGTGAGCTTAAGCACAGGTGTGTGAGGGGGGGTGGGTAGCAAGCTACCCTTCCCTACCCCCACTAACTAGCGGTGTGGGTAGTAAACCCTCGTTAAAAATTAATGGCTCGCCAATTCAGCTATGCCAAAAGTAATACCCCTATTAAATAGCGTGGTTTGTATTCCAGTTATGGAACAAATACTTATGTCAACCTGTTCAACATAAAAAAATTTGCTGCAAGTTTGAACTTTCTGGAGTTCTATTGATTGCCTTTCCCTTTGGACAGTGAAGGACAGAGCTACCTTTTCTAAGTAAAGGAGGCAAATCGGACAGAATGCCGAGAGTCCCGTCTCTATGAAACCGGCCAACCCCTGGAATCCGATAGCCAAATTTTTTATTCGAGAATAGTTCCGCATGCCAAAATGGGAATACTGACACTCCTAGGAGTCCAAACATTATCGGGTAGTTGACAAGACCACCACAGCTCCAACAATTGATTTTGAAAAAAAATTCCAATACAGGATACGATAACCCCTAAATATATCTGGACAGTGAAATGGGTAAGATTTTTTACAGCAATGTTGGAGACAGTTGATACACATGAAGGACAATGAAAGAATTGATATTATTATTATTATTATTATTATTATTAGCTAAGCTACAACCCTAGTTGGAAAAGCAAGATGCTGTAAGCCCAAGGGCTCCAACAGAATAGTACAGTGAGGAAAGGAAATAAGGAAATAAATAAACGATGAGAAAAAATTACCAATAAATTATTCTAAAAACAGTAACATCAAAACAGATATATCACATATAAACTATAAAGACTTATGTAAGCCTGTTTAACATGAAAACATTTGTTTCAAGTTTGAACTTTTGAAGATCTACTGATTCAACTACTAGATTACGAAGATCATTCCACAACTTGGTTACAGTTGGAATAAAACTTATAGAATACTCTGTAGTATTAAGCTCCATGATGGAGAAGGCCTGACTATTAGAATTAACGGCCTGCTTAGTATTAAGAACAGGATGGAACCATCCAGGAAGATCTGAATGTAAAGGATGGTCAGAATTATGAAAAATCTTATGCATCATGCAAGATGAACAAATTGAACGACGGTGCCAAAGATTAATATCTAGATCACGAATAAGAAATTTATCAAACCGTAACTTTCGATCTAACAAATAAAGATGAGAATCAGCAGCTGAAGACCAGACAGGAGAACAATACTTGAAAAAATGTTATTTTTATTAATAAAATAAATTTTTGAATATACTTACCCGGTGATTATATAAGCTGCAACTCTGTAGCTCGACAGAAAACTCTACGTTCAAAATACGCCAGCGATCGCTATGCAGGTAGGGGGTGTACATCAACAGCGCCATCTGTCTAGCAGGTACTCAGTACTCAATGTAAACACAGAACCAATTTTCTCCTCGGTCCACTGGGTCTCTATTGGGGAGGAAGGGAGGGTCCTTTAATATATAATCACCGGGTAAGTATATTCAAAAATTTATTTTATTAATAAAAATAACATTTTTCAATATTAAACTTAGCCGGTGATTATATAAGCTGATTCACACCCAGAGGGGTGGGTAGAGACCAGCATTACTTGTTTACATTATTATGAGCTAAGTATTTTGTATTTCATTTTAGCAGTTATTCAAAATAACAAACATAAAATAAATAAGTACCTGGTAAGGAAGTCGACTTGAACAATTACTCTGCCTTTTTAAGTACGTCTTCCTTACGGAGCCTCGCGATCCTCTTAGGATGCTGAGCGACCCCTAGGATCTGAAGTATCAAGGGTTGCAACCCATACAACAGGACCTCATCAAAACCTCTAATCTAGGCGCTTCTCAAGAAATGACTTTGACCACCCGCCAAATCAAGTAGGATGCGAAAGGCTTCTTAGCCTTCCGGACAACCCAAAAACAATAATAAAACATTTCAAGAGAAAGATTAAAAAGGTTATGGAATTAGGGAATTGTAGTGGTTGAGCCCTCACCCACTACTGCACTCGTTGCTACGAATGGTCCCAGAGTGTAGCAGTTCTCGTAAAGAGACTGGACATTCTTAAGATAAAAAGACGCGAACACTGACTTGCTTTTCCAATAGGTTGCGTCGATTATACTTTGCAGAGATCTATTTTGTTTAAAGGCCACGGAAGTTACGACAGCTCTAACTTCGTGTGTCCTTACCTTCAGCAAAGCTTGGTCTTCCTCATTCAGATGGGAATGAGCTTCTCGTATTAACAGTCTGATAAAATAGGATAAAGCATTCTTTGACATAGGCAAAGATGGTTTCTTAACTGAACACCATAAAGCTTCAGACGGGCCTCGTAAAGGTTTTTAAATAGAACTTAAGAGCTCTTACAGGACATAAGACTCTTTCTAGTTCATTTCCAACCATACGATAAGTTTGGAATATCGAACGATATTGGCCAAGGCCGAGAAGGCAGCTCGTGTTTGGCTAGAAAACCAAGTTGTAGAACATGTAGCCGTTTCGGATGAGAATCCGATGTTCTTGCTGAAGGCATGAATCTCACTGACTCTTTTAGCTGTGGCTAAGCATACCAGGAAAAGAGTCTTTAAGGTGAGATCTTTCAGGGAGGCTGATTGTAGCGGTTCGAACCTGTCTGACATAAGGAATCTTAGAACCACGTCTAAATTCCAACCAGGTGTAACCAAACGACGCTCCTTCGTGGTCTCAAAAGACTTAAGGAGGTCCTGTAGATCTTTATTGTTGGAAAGATCTAAGCCTCTGTGACGGAAGACTGATGCCAACATGCTTCTGTAACCCTTGATAGTGGGAGCTGAAAGAGATCGTTCTTTCCTCAGATATAAGAGGAAGTCAGCTATTTGAGTTACAGAGGTACTGGTCGAGGATACGGATACTGACTTGCACCAGTTTCGGAAGATTTCCCACTTCGATTGGTAGACTCTAAGGGTGGATGTTCTCCTTGCTCTAGCAATCGCTCTGGTTGCCTCCTTCGAAAAGCCTCTAGCTCTCGAGAGTCTTTCGATAGTCTGAAGGCAGTCAGACGAAGAGCGTGGAGGCCTTGGTGTACCTTCTTTACGCGTGGCTGACGTAGAAGGTCCACCCTTAGGGGAAGTGTTCTGGGAACGTCTACTAGCCATCGAAGTACCTCGGTGAACCATTCTCTCGCGGGCCAGAGGGAAGCAACTAGCGTCAACCTTGTCCCTTCGTGAGAGGCGAACTTCTGCAGTACCTTGTTGACAATCTTGAACGGAGGGAATGCATATAGATCTAGATGTGACCAATCTAGTAGAAAGGCATCTATATGAACTGCTGCTGGGTCCGGGATTGGTGAGCAAAATATTGGGAGCCTCTTGGTCATCGAGGTTGCGAAGAGATCTATGGTTGGCTGGCCCCAGGTGGCCCAAAGTCTCTTGCATACATCCTTGTGGAGGGTCCATTCTGTTGGAATTATTTGTCCCTTCCGACTGAGACAATCTGCCATGACATTCAAGTTGCCTTGGATGAACCTCGTTACTAGTGCTATGTCTAGACCTTTTGACCAGGTGAGGAGGTCCCTTGCGATCTCGTACAATGTCAGAGAGTAGGTCCCTCCTTGCTTGGAGATGTACGCCAAAGCCGTGGTGTTGTCCGAGTTCACCTCCACCACTTTGCCTTGAAGGAGAGACCTGAAGCTTTTCCAGGTCAGACTTACTGCCAGTAGCTCCTTGCAGTTGAAATGCATTGTCCTTTGACTCGAGTCCCATAATCCCGAGCATTCCCGACCGTCTAATGTCGCACCCCAGCCTACGTCCGATGCGTCCGAGAAGAGAACGTGGTTGGGAGTCTGAACAGTCAGGGGAAGACCCTCTCTAAGGTTGATATAGTCCTTTCACCAAGTCAGACAAGACTTATCTTTCCGGAAACCGGGATCGAGACCGCTTCTAGCGTCTTGTCCTTTTTCCAGTGAAAAGCTAGATGGTATAGAAGAGGACGGAGGTGTAGTCTTCCTAGTGACACAAATTGATCCACGGATGACAGTGTCCCTACCAGACTCATCCACAGCCTGACTGGGCAGCGTTCCTTCTTCAGCATCTTCTGGATGGATAGCAGGGCTGGGGGCTGATCGTCTTGTTCAGCAACGTCCTCATCAGAGGGTTCCTCATCCGAAACTGATGAGGAAACGGCAACGGAGTGGGCAACGTCTGACTCGCTGAATCCGGTCGCACTGGTGGATGCGTGACGGAGCCGGACGCAATATCATGGAACTGCTGCACAGTCTGTGAACTGTCAACAACCATGGGTGCGCGAGGAAGTACAGCGTCAACCCGAAACTGTCTAGACTGTCTGGGTTGTGCAGTCAACACCCTACCGGGTTGCTGAGGTTGACGCACTGCGTCACAACAAGTCACCTCTGCTGGTTGTTGAACGTCCTGAACGTCAACAACCACCTCCGAGCGTCGCTTAACGTCAACGTGCGACTGGCAACCCACACTGGGTCGCATCGGTGGAGGAACCACCTCAACTGGCAGACGCGAGTAGGTTACCTCAGCGTCAACAGGGCGCACAACCGACCGGTTGGAAGGTTGTTGGCCAGAAGGAGGAACCACCTCAACTGGCCGACGCGAGTAGGTTACCTCAGCGTCAACAGGGCGCACAACCAACCGGTTTGAAGGTTGTTGGCCAGAAGGTTCTTCTCCGCATTTAAGTCCTCTATCAAGGACGCAAGCTTGGACTGCATGTCTTGCAGCAAAGCCCATTTAGGGTCTACGGGAGCAGGTGTGGCAACAGACGGGGTTAGCGACTGAGGCGGAACCATTTACCATCCCTGAAAGCCTTGTTATGTGTGACATAATAGTACAGCAAAACTTCAAAGGCTCGACAAAAGTTGAGAAGTTGACCTGTAAACAACTTGGAGCGTCTCCTGGCTAAGCGCCAGGGCGAGTCTACCAGAATTGAGAAGTCTATCTGGGCAGAGGCAGGAACTCCCAAGCCGAGAACTTCTCTCGTGTCCTATCAGACTCTCGCTCTATAAGCCAGTTTAAAAGAAGGGAAATCACAGGCTGTATCCCTAAAACTCCTCCTGGTGCAAAAACCAGTCGCCTAGCCAACGTAACGCTCTCTAGGAGAGCGAGAGAGCACTAGCTTAAAAACAACAGCTTCGAAGTAGCTAGGCCTAGTGAAAGTTCTGACGTTTAGGCGAACAAGGAGCAGCAGTTACAAGATCCGGACGAAGATCCTTAAAAAATCATCATGATTTAATTAAAGTCCATAGGAGGCTAAGCAGCTTAAGGCTCCTCTCCAAATGACAGAGTCCTCAAGGGAATATCAGTAGGAGGGAGAACAGCACTTTCTCATCTACAGGAACCTTGTCCGATAAAAGCTAGGTTACCTCAGTGAGTCTCTCACTGGTGCATTAGTAGCAGACCAGAAGGCAACGTCATGTAACTGCTTGACAGTCTGTGAACTGTCAACAACTGAACTGTCAACCACAACAGGTGCGTGAGGACATACAGTGTTCACTCGAGACTGCTTTGACTGTCTATACTGGGCAGTCAAAACAACTCTAGAATGCGGAGGTTGACGCACCGCGTCAAAACAAAACAACTTAGATTGTTGTTGTACCTCGCGAACGTCAACGGAAGGTTCCGTGCGTTACTGAACGTCAACATGCGGCTGGCAGGGTACACTGGAACGCATGGGTGGCGGGACTCTCTCAGCTGGAGTGCGGCAGAAGGTCGCCTCAGAGTCCACAGGACGCACAACCGTGGTTGGTTGTAGGCTAGAGGTTGGTGCAGTGTCAACCTTCTCCCCACGAAAGTCCCGCATCAATGACGTTAACTGAGACTGCATGGTCTGCAGCAAAGACCACTTAGGGTCTACAGGAGCAGGTGCGGCAACAGACGGTGTGACTGCCTGATGCAGTACCGCTTTGCCTCTCTTAGGAGGTGAGCAGTCGTCGGAAGACTGCAGCGAGTCCGAACTGACCCAGTGGCTACAACTGGGCCGTTGGACTTGCGCGGAAGGGACCGACTTGCGCTTAATAAGCTGCGAGACCTTGGTCCATGGTTTCTTACGAGAAACCTCTTCCGCAGACGAGAAATAAATGGGCTCTCTCGTCTTTGTGTGGGTGGGGCGATCTTGGGTAGATACGCCCGAAACCACGGAGGGAAACGTCTGTTCGTTGATCAAGGCCTGACGAACCCAAAAGTCGTTCGACATTACTTCTCCCCTGGGCTTGGGAGCTTGCAAGAGGTCCCGGACTAGGTGAACGACAGGCACGAACAGACGAACCCTCGGACGCAACACTGTAACACTTTGCGCATATCACTTTATCACTTCGATTTTCTGTTTTGCACTTATTTCACTGAAATCGAAACTTTTATTGATTTCTACCTGAAACACGCAATTCTACCCTCATTAAAAGGTAGTAATTGCGAAATCAGTCGTATAATGCAGCTCATTAATACTAGCAAAAAACAGAAAACATATATAAAGATAAAAAATTCAGTGGCTGGGAAAGAGACTAAACACTAGTTCAAATAAACTACGTTTACAATCTCTCACCGCACATAGCCTGGGGACAAGAATAAAACCCTAGAAACGTTTTACCTTCTTCCCCGTACAGCGACTAGGGACGAGAGTAACACGAGAACAACGTTACCCGCTTGAACGGAACGTTTTCTCTCCTCTCTCTCCCTCCGTCTCTATCTCTCTCTCTCTTTCTCTCTTGATTTCACACCTAAGAGAAGAGCCCAATTATATATCGTCAAAAATACAGGTTATTTGACTAAAGGAAAAAAACTGAAAGGTTTTCCAATAAAAAGTTCCTTTAATTTAGAATTTAAAACATTAAAGCTAAGAAAGAATGAACAAAACGTCAGAATCGATTTACTCTTACTGCAAAGTGAAACCGTGATACACTCTCTCTCTATCGTAACGATAGAGCGCATGTTGAACGTCCTGAACGTCAACAACTGCGTAGTCTAAAAAACTAAACGTTAGTTCATCTTTGAAAACAGTACGAAGACTATCAAAGAAATTCTTTCATAAAACATTAAATTTAAAAAGTTTTAAATTCTTTAAAGGCTAAATACGATATAAAGGGCTCAACGTTGATTAACTTCGGTTCCAAGTTAGGACCGCCTACTATCAGGAAAGGTAGCATATAAACAAAACATAAAAATTATCTTTATATGTTTATAATAAATGGAAAGTTAATCGAAGAGGCCTAATAAAGGCGGAGAGATATAAAATATATAGATCTATAACGTGTTAAGCAAAATTACTAAAAACCTAAACACACTTCCGTCTAAGGGAAGGGTCGGCCATTTAAAAGTGAAAGAGAGTCCATACTCTCTTTGTCACCCTAATTAAATCTATCCAAAACGAGTTCAAGTTTTGAGATGAAGATAAAACACCTGCATAGCGAAAGCTCAAAACTAGAATAGTGTACTTCACCAAATAGTTGTGAAAACAAATCCAGTTAGTAACAGCGTATTAGTAGGTCTTGCCGGTAGCCCGACAGAGAGAAAATTGATTCTGTGTTTACATTGAGTACTTTGTACCTGCTAGACAGATGGCGCTGTTGATGTACACCCCCTACCTGCATAGCGATCGCTGGCGTATTTTGAACGTAGAGTTTTCTGTCGAGCAACAGAGTTGCAGCTTATATAATCACCGGCTAAGTTTAATATTGAAAAAGGTAGAATGAAAGAATTAAAACACTTCTTTAGAATAGATTGATCACTGAAAATCTTAAGATTTTCTCAATAGGCCATTTTTTGTGCAATTGAAGAAGACACAAACCTAATGTGTTTCTTAAAAGTATATTTGCTGTCAAGAATCACACCTAAAATTTTAAAAGTCATATCAAGTTAAAGAAACATTATCAATGCTGAGATCTGGATGTTGAGGAGCCACTATCCTTGACCTACTTACAATCATACTAGTTTAGTTAGGATTCAACTTCATACCCCATACTTTGCACCAGGCACTAATTTTGGCTAGATCTCTATCAAAGGATTCAGCAACCCCAGAGCTACATTCAGGAGATGGAATTGATGCAAAGAGTGTAGCATCATCTGCATATGCAACAAGCATGTTTTCTAGGCCAAACCACATGTCATTGTGTATATAGTCTGAAAAGTAATGGGCCAAGAACAATACCCTGTGAAACACTAGATATCACATTCCTATACTCACCAAGGTGCCCATTAATAACAACTCCTTGAGATCTATTACTTAAAAATTCAATAATAATGCTAAGAAATGATCCACCCACTCCCAACTGTTTAAGTTTGAAAACAAGGGCCTCATAATTAAATCAGTCAAAGGCAGTACTAAAATCAAGGCCAATCATAGGAACTTCCTGACCACAATCAAGAAATTTCTGTACAGCATTGGAGATTGTAAGAAGGGCATCACATGCTCCAAAGCCTTTACTAAAACCAAATTGCATACTAGGGAATAGATAATTATCTTCAGCAAACCTATTAAGACGTTTTGCCAGAAGACATTAAAAAACTTGTAAATAATATGTAAGTTATGGAAATTGGGCAATAATCAGTTGGACTTGAGCTACCACAAACACATTTACACAGTGGAGTAACATTAACAATTCTCCAACAATACTGAAAGCTCCTCTTCTTACTAACTTGTGCAAAATAACAGATAACTTTGGAGTTAAGAAATCTGCAGTGCTTAACAAAAACAAACTGGGAATTAATTTGTATTTTTCCTAGTATACAAACCTGGAGCTATTTATTAGGGTATTACTTTTGGCGTAGCTGAAAGACGATCCATGATAATTTTAGTGAGGGATAACTACCCCATCCGCTAGTTAACAGGTGGCGGGTAGGGTAGACTGGCTACCCCGCTCACTCACACCTCTCGGCTGAGTAACCACTTTGCTTTATGGCAGGACTTCTCGGGGGACAGGGTGGCGGCCCAATTTGTATCAATCGCTTCAGGTTTGTATACTAGGAAAAATCGCAAATTTTAAGTAATTTGTATTTTTCCTAACAATACTTACCTCGAACTACTTTCTTAGGAGTATCTGGGATCTCCTCCCAACCGACCAGAGTTTTGTGTAGT
Organism: Palaemon carinicauda; assembly: GCF_036898095.1. NCBI lineage: Eukaryota > Metazoa > Arthropoda > Malacostraca > Decapoda > Palaemonidae > Palaemon > Palaemon carinicauda. Next base: position 66,016,794 of record NC_090740.1, on the reverse strand, counting down.
TTACCCCTAGTCCCGTTTTCTATGAGGGGTAACCTCAGGTGGAGTGGAACATGCCCTGAGGCTATCCCCCAGGTCAGAGAGCATGCTTGCTCAGGTCTCGATCTCCAGTAAGTTCTTGATAGCTTAGGTATCTATGAAGTCCAGCAAGGCACTCGGGGTAGGATGGGCGGGCCATTACCCGAAAGTAGTTTGAGGTAAGTATTGTTAGGAAAAATACAAATTACTTAAAATTTGTGATTTGTTCCAACACAAAATACTTACCTCGAACTACTTTCTTAGGAGACTTATACCTTAGGAGGTGGAAGTGTCCTTCAGGACCTAAAGACCGTGACGAGAATAGAAGAGGAATAAGGTAGGAGATTAGGTTCTGCTGACCTCATCTATATAACTCACTTCTGCAAGAATCCTAGGAGACATGTCCTTCCAATGATAGTGTATCCCATGGCAGTTTCAGGGGGCTACCCGAGCCATTTCCGGTAAGGAAATAGGGGAAGGAAGAACAAGGGCTCAGGAAGGAACCTGTGTCTCTTGGACTCGCTACCCGCAGTTACCACTGGGGCTACACCCTTAAACCATTTGGCGCGAGGAAATGACGGGACCGCGCGAGAACCCGCCCAGGGACTTTCTCGAGTAGTCCTTCAAGCAGTGAGCCGTAAAGGTCGACTGGTTAGACCAAGTACCTGCCCGCAGGCTTTGGCCCACTGCCATGTTCTTCTCAAATGCCAAAGAAGCATTTAGACTCCTAATGCTGTGGGGTCTGGGCTTTCTTGGAAAGGGGACCCCTGCACTACTGTAGGGCCTGACGATCACTTGCCTTATCCAGAAGAAGAAAGTGTTCTTGGAGACTGGCTCCTTCACAGTCCCGAGGAAAATGAACAGACTCTTGATCTCGGGATGAAGTCTAGCTGTCCTTTCTAAATACTGCCATACTGCAAGTCCCTCGGGTTGTCCGAGCGAGGGATAGCTGGCACTGGGAACAATTCCATTTTGGGGTCCCAAACAACTGGATTCTGAGTCTTGGCTACGAAGGAGGGTAAGAATCTGAAAGTAGAATCTCGCCAACCCTTCGAGTGTGAGATCTCGTACGTCAGGCCAGGAATCTCACCTACTCTTTGCTGATGCCAGAGCTAAACGAAAGACTGCCTTGAGGGTGAGCTCCTTGTCTAGAATGTCTTTTAGAGGCTCGAAGGGAGGTTCCAAAATCAACTTCAAGTACCCTAGTCACATCCCCCTGGGGCACTCAAACGGCTTGAGGGAAAAACGACTGCTCGAAGCTCCTGAAGAGCGTCGAGAGCTACCTGGAGGCACCCAGGCCTATGTCCTTCAGGAGGAAGACTTGGAATGGACATGCCCACTTCGTCCCTAAGATAGACCAGGAAGTCTGCTATCTCGTGAATGGAGGCCCCTAATGGCCTGATGTTCTTCGAGGAGCACCCCTTAGAAAAGGTAGCCCACTACGCCAGGTACACTTCGACTGACGAACGCCTCAGGTACCCTGCCATCCTCGATGCTGGCCTCGACAGAAAACCTTCCTTTTTCAGGACACGCTCGATAACCTCCACACGTGAAGGAGGGACCAAGGTTTCGTGGAACCTCTGGAAGTGAGGCTGCCGGAGAAGGTCTGGTCTGTCTGGAAGTGTCCCAGGTGTAAGGCATGCCAGTTCCTTTAGATTTGCGAACCACTCCCTCTCTGGCCACCAGGGCGCTACCAAAGTCACCCACAGGTTGGCCGTCCGTCTCATTGGAAGGCATCCTCGAACGCTGCCGCTGGATCTGGCACAGGAAAACAGAACACGGGGAGCTGTGCGTTTAGTCTCGTGGCGAAGAGGTCGAACACCGGCGAGCCCCACTTCAGGGAGAGGGTTTTGACCACTTCTGGATGTAGGGACCTCTCGGGCACTACCACTAGACCCTTCCAGTTGAGGCCACCGGCCAGGACGTTCCTCTTCCCCGGAGAGAACCTGGCTGAAAAATTAATTTGTTCCTCTTCAGCCCATCCTAGGAACTCCATCGTGAGATTGCACCGTTCCTTCGACTTTAGTCCTCCTTGCTCTTTCACGTAGGCCACCACCGTGGCGTTGTCGCACCCCGGATACCCAGAGCTTCCCTAGGGTAGATGGACGATCCTCATCTCCAGCACGTATATGTGCAGGTTCGTCTCCTCGACTTCCCATTTACCTTTTGCCATTTTGCAGAGAAGATGAGCACCCCATCTCTCCTTGGATACGTCAGTGAACAGAACATCTCCGGAGGGTCGGCAGAAAAGGGCATTCCCTTGAGGGTGTTCGTTCTGATTGCTACCACCCCAGGACCTCCTTCGTCTCTGGGGACACCAGGACTATCTAGCGCGGGGAGTCCTCTCAGTCTTTGCCAGACCTTGGCTCTCCTGGGTTGGCCCGACAGGAAGGGCCAGAGTATCTGTTTCAGGGTGTCCAGTTTCTCCGCGGAGGGGAAGGCCCTCGCCATCCGGGAGTCTAGAACCAACCCTAGGTAGGTCATCCTGGTGGAGGAAATCAGCCGGGACTTCTCCAGGTTGATGATGATACTCAAGACGTTGTAGAACTGCAGGATCTTCTCGTCTTGCTCCCTCAGTACTTCCTCTGGGACTGAAAGCAACAACCAGTCACCTAAGTACCGAATCTGGCGGACGTCCTGTTCGTACGCCCAGCCTGAAACTGTTGAGAAGACCTTCGTAAAGCCCTGAGGACTGTCGACAGTCTGAAGCATAGGGTTTTGAACTGCCATGTTTTGGTACTCCAATTTACCCTTAGGAACCTCCTGTTGGAGGGATGAACAGGGACCTGGAAGTAAACGGCTTTGAGGCCTATGGACCTCAGCCGTCCTCCTCCTTCAAGGTCGCTAGGACCAACTTCGGAGTGTCCATCTTGAAGCCGGTGTTGTAAACGAATTGTTGAGGGCTGAAAGGTCTCCAGAACCCTGCCGCCTTTTCCACCAGGAAGAGGCTGTTGTAGAACCCTGGACTCGGTTCTCGACTGGTTCTACTGCCCCTTTCGCCAGCATTGCCGAGCCTTCTTCCTGCAATACTGCTACTCTCCAGGGGTCTCTGGATGCCAACCACTCCGCCTGTTGATCTGGGATCCGAGGTGGAGGTCCGCTAGGAAGGGAAACTTGTACCCCTCCTTTAGTACTGCTACGGTCCCCGGATCCGCTCCGTGGTCCCGCCATGCTTGCCAATATCGTTTGAGGCATCCCCCCCCCCTGAGGCGCCAGCAGGAGTAGGGGGGGCCTCCCCTCCTAACTCCTTCGAGAGCCGCGGCCTGAACGCCCTCTCCTGGAGTCTGAGTAGGAGGGTATGAAGGTTAACTGAGGAGTCGAAGCTCCCCTACGGGGGGCAAGGCAAGGGAAAGATTACATGTGCCAACTTCTACATCCGACGGGCGGACGGCGCCGAAGAGGCACTGGGCAAAGGTGCGGGGCTCCCTCTCCAGCGGCCACCGAGACAGGCACTGGAGAGGCAATAGCCCCGTTCGACCCGCTCGGGGAAAAACCACTCTGCCTTCGTCACGGATGGAGCCGTCATGGGCCCACCCCCTCCCGGGGAAATCCGTGGGGTTTAAGCACCCTGCCATGTCAGAGGCCTCTTCTGATGCTTGGATGGGGCTGGCCGGGACAATGGCACGGCTGGCCCCATCACGGATGGAGCCGCCGGAACAGAGGTATCCGTCATGGGTGCGACAGCGGACACCTCCAATGCTTGGATGGAACTGGCCGGGACGATGGAGCGGCTATCTCAATCACGGATGAAGCCACTGGGACGGAGGTACCCGTCATGGGTCTACCCCTTCCCGGGGAGATCTGTGGGGTTTAAGTACCCTGCCATGTCAGCGGCCTCCTCCGATGCTTGGATGGGGCTGGCCGGGACGATGGCACGGATGGAGCCGCCAGGACGGAGGTAGCCGTCATGGGAGTGTCAGCGGCCACCTCCAATGCTTGGATGGGGCTGACCAGGACGATGGCACGGCTGGCTCTATCTCGGATGGATCCGCCGGGAGGGAGGTAGCCGTCATGGGTGTGTCCGCGGCCACCTTCAATGCTTGGATGGGGCTGGCCAGGACGATGGCACGGCTGGTTCCATCCCGGATGGAGCCGCCGGGGTGGAGGGAGCCATCATGGGTGTGTCAGTGGCCACCTCCAATGCTTGGATCATGGGTCTACCCCCTCCCTGGCCTACCAGCGGTTGACCACGAATCCTGAATGGAGCAGTCGTGGTACCGGGTATGGAAGCCATGCTGCCGGGTCGATCCAGCGGCTACCTCTGCTGGAAGGATGGAGCTCCTGCGGATATCCATGGAGCCACGGGCTTCCCCATGCTGGCTGGTTGGTTCCTTCGTTCAGGGCTGGCCATCGAAGGACCGGAGGCCGGGACAAGGCTGCCAGTCCAAAGAGGCGACTCTCTCCGCTGGGCGGGAGAAGTCGGAACCTTCGCGGGCTTATGCCTGTCGGAACGGGGGCCTCTGTCCTGGGTCCACTGCGCTCGTGCCGAGCTAGGTGGCCTTTGGAGGTCAGGACTCGACTGCCAGACCGAAGGGGCGACTCTCTCCGCTGGGCGGATGGAGCCGGACCCTTCGCGGACTTACGCCTGTCGACTGGCATCACCGTCGGAACGGGGGCCTCCGTCCTGGGTCCACTGCGCTCGTGCCGAGCTAGGTGGCCTTTGGAGGACTTAAGCCGGTCTGCCAGAGCCTGCTGTAGGGTTGTCGGGGTTCACGTCGAAGGGCGGGTATCACCGTCGGAACGAACGAACCTTCTCTAGCGTCCGCAGAGCCTACGGCCTGATCCCGCGGAGCCGGGTCACCGGGCACTCCCACCGGGCGCTTCGGTTCTGGAATAACAGGCACTCCCCTGCGGTGGTACCTGTCTTCCCCGGCGGGAGCCTCCGCACCAGGTTCGGGGGTCAGAACTAGCATCGCCGTGCCGGCGAGGACTACCGTTCGTGTATTCTCTCTGGGGGACGAGGACGCGGATCCCGTGGGCTGACCCGAATGAGGGAACCGTTCCTTTAAGTCCGAGGGCCAAACCAGCTGTGCTGATTCGGCCAGGCTGCCCGTAAGGAAGCACGGTTCCCCCCTCTGGGGTGGTGAACCAGAAGCTTCGCGGCCTTACGCCTGCCTGAAGCGGCCTTCTCGCATTTCTCCCTGCGAGGGTCATATCTGCATCTGGAGGATGGCCTTCGTGGCGAGAAATCCCTGGACTGCCGGTCCGGGGAACGCTGCAATTCAGACTTGGGAGGCTCCTTCTCGGCGACGTCCTCGGCTGCAGAAGTGACTGAAAAACACGCCAAAGAGGCTGAAGAAGAATTAGGGACATTTTGCCCCACATGTGGTCATCAAAGGAGACGTGGCCTGCTTGCACCAGGACTCCGTCTCCCAACACACTCCCGCCCCTCCCTCAAGCCCCTCACTCGTCTGGAACGACACCACAACCCCACTATCCTGAAGATCAGACTCTTGGGGAAGGGCAGCGGCCCTCTTCCCCACAACGGACTTACCTCGTCCCCTACTCTGGGTAGGGGAGGGTGGTAGGGAAGCTCTGTCAGATGAGACGCCTGGCGAAGCAAGGGGGGGGAAGGGGCGCTAGTCTTCTCAGGCGACCCCTTCGTCGCCTACTTCTTCTTGGTGCTATACCGCACCCACTCCGACTCCTGGGGAAGAGCAATGGGTACTTCCCCACAACTGACTTACCTCGTCCCCTACTCTGGGTAGGGGAAGATGGCTGTCTAAAGAATCTCCATTCGACGAGGCATCGGGAGAAGTAAGCGGCGAGGAGATGCTCTCCTTCCTATGAGACCTCTTGGACGCATTCTTCTTCTTGGTGCCGAAACGCACCCACTGCTCCACGTTCCAGGACTCGCACTCCAGACACGTGGCTGTAGGAGAACATAAGCTGCCCCTACACGACGAACACAGAGGATAAGGGTAGGAAGGATGATTTATTGTTAATTTGTTCTCTTCAGCTATTTATTTCCTTATTTCATTTCCTCACTGGGCTATTCTTCCTTATTGGAGCCCCTGGGCTAAAGCATCTTGCTTTTCCAAATAGGGCTGTAGCTAGGATAGTAATAATAATAATAAAAATAATAATAATAAGTCCACGTGGGGACCTCGAAAGACACAAAAAGGGGGGTCGGGGACACAGGGTCGCACTGGGTAAGAGAGAGCGCCGAGATGTTATCACGGCGCGACCAGAGAACTTACTGGAGATTGAGACCTGAGCAAGCATGCTCTCTGACCTGGGGGATAGCCTCAGGGCATGTTCCACTCCACCTGAGGTTACCCCTCATAGAAAACGGGACTAGGGGTAAACTACACAAAACTCTGGTCGGTTGGGAGGCGATCCCAGATACTCCTAAGAAAGTAGTTCGAGGTAAGTATTCTGTGTTGGAACAAATACAAATTACTTCCAAATTTATTATTTGTTTCGGTGTAAATACAAACCCTCCGCTATTTATAGGGATGACTTACTCTTAGGAGGAAGGAAGTCCTCACCAACTGGCCTTGGTCATGACCCAGGGTTCTCTCTATTTCGATCTGTGATCGATAGAAGAAGGAACCCTACGCTCGCTAAAATCAAGTGCCGATATGAGGTAATGCACTGATAGTGGCCAGCAAAAGCTTGTATGTGAGTAGAACTATGTGTGGCTTGTCTTTAACATAGGAACTCTAGTACAAAACCTATTGTTCTTAAGACTTGCCCAATACCCTTCCTCATCAATGTATTACGGACATAAAGTATTATTCTATACTTAGGAGGCACAAGGGATATGAGTCTTACCTGCAGCGAGGTGAGGTCAGCTATACTGAGGCTTGTGGAGCTGTTTTCCCCAGAGGGGAGGTGAAAAGAAGAAAGGAGCCAGTCATTCTTACTCATTCACCTCAAACTAACCTGGGTAACCTCAGCCTTCAACCCTTCGCTACTTGTCCATCAAGGAGCCTGAGGTTTATAGACCATTTGTTGTGCGACCACCGCAAGACCAATGGAAAAGGTCTCCATGTTCCTGTGGGTCACGTCTTTGCAGGTAGTAGGCCATAGCAACGCCACTGACGTTACAAGCCCTGGGTCCTAGGATGGAGGAGAGTCTAGATTGAGAACAAACTCAATAGCCTTCTGATCCCGGAGGAAAAGTAAATCTTTGTGATCCTCCTCTTGACCTCCCGTGCTGGTCAACAGTGGCGACCCATGGGGGCAAGCTGGTGTCATTCTCTTAAGGTAACACCCCTGACTCCTCACTGGGTAAAATCTCAGTTTGTCAGTACAGCTCGTGTTATAAGAGCGAATCTCCACAGAGATCGCCTTCCGAACAGGAGACCGGTCGGTAATTACCGAACGCATCAAACTAACCCCAAGAAGAGATTGAGACGTATCTTCAATCTATTGTTGGATGGGCAATAAGCATAGGTCTACTACGGAGTAGTAACACCGAACTGTGAGCATAACGAGCATACATGTGTAGCCTGACTTAAGCCTGGATAGGTATCATTATTTGAGCACCTTAATTGGGTATCGATGGGTCGATAAAGAATTCATTTAAAAAGCAATTCACAACCTTTTACTATTAAAAAACTTCAAGAATATACTATTCTTCAAAAAAAATAAATGAAAGCTAAGTTAAAAATAAACATTTATTTCAAATAAATTAACCAAAAAAGTATACAAAAAAAAATGACTATAAAAAAAATTCACCTAAAATCTAAATATGGAAATAAGCTAAAACTATTCAAAGCACTTATTCTACGATAATTGAGCACCATTTGCTGAGATCCAAGGGGAGGAGGAATCACAAGGGAAAGTTTCCTGAAATGAGAAAAAAAGTGTATGTTTTTTTGGCTAAAAAAATCTATCCTCTTTTCAACATTTTTTGGGGGTAGGTAAATGACATAGTTAGAGGCTGAAATTTTTACAGGATACTGTATTATTATCGTGCAACAAAAATGTGTAAAAGAATCTGCACTTGGATATTATTTAGTATTATAAAAATGGGAATTTAAAAAAAAATATTTTTGTTTTCTTCGGATTTCTATTTACATTTTTTTCATAAATAAAATCCTTATATCCATTGCTGAGCATTTCTCCTTTGCTTTGCCCCCTCCTCGTTATGGGAGAGGCTAGCCCGCGTTCATACACAGACAGGGATGTCTGGTTCCCTGTGGGCGGGGTTTGCAATGTTCGTAAACGTAATAAAAAGCTGCCCACGCTATTGCTATTGTAATCTAACACTGCTCCTTTGGGACTAATTGCTTGAGACAATAACCCTGTAAGGGTAGAATAAAAAGTCTCAGAAGCCTATCGTGTAAAAAGGTAAGTCATTGTACCCGAGGTACAATGACGGGATGCGGCTGACTCAATCAAATGGTAGAACCCGACTTTACGACAATACTGTAACCTCACGGTTTTGTCTTGGATAGAGCGCATGTTTCGGGAAGGCTTACGACCTTTATGAAGTTTTAACTACACCTGTTGAAGTTAGGTAAAACTTCTCAGGAACGAAAAGGGTGAAGTCTCGTAGGTGGGGGTAAGCTTCAACAAGACCAGACATTGATTGCCATCGACCGCTTACCCGAAGGAATTGCCATCGACTGCTTACCCGAAGGAGTTGCCATCGAATGCTTTCCCGCAAGCAAGAAACCTACCATCTAATTCAGGCAAGGCCTGCCAGGAGAAATAAACTGGAATGTAGAATATTTTCATTACCCGCTAGTTTCCGTCCTGGCAGCTGAGAGTTTTTCAATCACGAGAAAGGATCACAAGCCGCCAGCTAACCCAACCACTCGAAGTGGGAGGGTGGAGGGAAGATGACGGAGGTTCGTTCGAAAACGAAAGGATCGGTTCTGGCGAGACCAGCCTTGCTGACATAATAATCAGCTGGGAGTGTAGTGACGTAACAAGTCACGGTACGCTGGAAGACCCATCTCGTAGGAGGGGGAAGGTCGACCATAGAGTTTTTAGAAAAAACTCTGGATCATAGGAACCAAGAGATTCAGCACGACTAGAACCAAGGGGTTCTGAATTTATTTTGTGAATTCCTTTCTCATGACCCTAAGGGATCGTGAATCTATTTCGCGCAACCCTAATGGATTGAACGAGAACGCGCAGGAACTCTGTCGCTGATTCCTGATGGAATCTTCAGGAATCATGTCGTGTGAACCCATCGGGGTTCATGAGATCAGAAGCATGATCAGAACCTAAAGGAACTATGTCACAGTTACCTGTAGGGAGACAGAAACCCATAGGCAGCAGGCATCCCTCAGGGTTTAGGAACCTCGGCAGGTTTCTGAACCTTCTTGCCTGTGGGAGGCTTCCCAGCAGGCAAGAACGGCACAGGCCTGCCCTTAGGGACAGAGTCTGGGCGTTGTCTCTGAGGCGATGAAGACCTGTGAGACTGGAGAGACTGATTGGTGTCTCCTTGCAGGAGACTTACCCTCTGCAGCCATAAAAAGGAGATGGTACTTCGTCCGAAGACGAGGTAACTACTGAAGCGAGGCGAGTTTGGTTCCACAAGGATGGCAAACCGCGAGAACTCTCTCATGACTGAGAGATAGGAACGTCAAGTGCTGACGGATGGAGATCGTCGCGTGACGCAGCGCAAGAAAGAGCTGGGTCCAGAGGTGGAAGCCAGGTGGGGGAGCAGCAAAGGGTCGTGAACCACGATTGCGGGCTCTGTCAGAACTCGTGCGGCGAGGATCCTCATCGCTAACTCATGTTGGATGGAAAATATGAAGTGGGCTGCGTGAGCCTGAGGGTTCAACATAGCGCTGATCGCGCGCGCCAAGATGGTCGCACACGCAGAGTTAGTCGCGCTAGTAGAGTTGGTGTCGTGGACAGAGATGATCGTGTGAACCACTAGAGTTTGTGCGACTAGGAGAGAACTCCCTGCTACGAGAACCCGAAGGTTCATCGTAGCGCTGGTCGGGTGAGCGCGTATGCTCTATGCGATAAGAGTCGGAAGACTCTCTGTCATAAGAGTAAAACTCTTGATGAAGAGGGACACGAGAACCAGAGGGTTCAGCGTGATCGCGTGAACCCCTAGAGGTCGCGCGACTATGAGAGAACTCCCTGCTACAAGAAAGCGAAGGTTCAGCTTAGTGCTGGTCACGCGAGTACGAACTCTTTACGCGACGAGAGTCGAAAGACTATGTCATAAGAGTAAAACTCTTGATGACGAGACCCTGAAGGATCAACGTAACAGGAAAACCGCATACTCCCTACCACGAGACCCCGGAGGATCGGCGTGACTAAAGACACGAGAGCCTGAAGGCTCAGCGTAACTTGTGTTGCGAGACCCTGAAGGGTCAGCACACCGGGAAACCGTAGTATCCCTGTCAAGAGAAACCGAAGTGTCAGCGTGACTAAAGGCAAGAAAGCCCAAAGGCTTAGCATAACCTGTGTTGCGAGACCCTGAAGGGATAGCGCAACAGGAAACCCAAGTTTTCTTGTCACAAGACACCTTAGGGTCAACATGACTGATGGTACAGGAGCCCGAAGGTTCAGCGTAACCATCGTTACAAGAGCCCGAAGCCTCAGCGTAACTGAAACCCAAAGGTTCCAAGTCACGTGAACTCGAAAGTCCAGCACGACGGAGGCCCGAAGGGCTCCTAAGGTCATGAGAACCTGCAGGATCAACACGACGACAGCCTGAAGGCTCACAAACACCGCAAGGAGAAACAGTAGGATCAACATAACGAGAGCCCAAGGGCTCACAAACACAGCGAGAGGAACCAGCAGGTTCAAAAAGATGTCTCCTCACAGCATGAGGAGAACGTCCAGGATGAAGAGGGGTCACAAACCCTTCCACCCTACGATCCTCCGGATAGGAATGCAGAGCAGACTCAGCCCCAGGGAGACTGATCCAACTCTAAAGATACCTCCTCCGCATGGGAAGTTTGTTCTCCCGATTTTCGATTTCTGAAAGTTATGTCAAAACACCTTCCCCATGGTGTTTTGACATAACTTTCAGAAATTGAAAATTGTTTTATTGCTTCTATGTATGCGTAAACATATCGTACATGCTCCCCAGAAGTTTCAGCCAATTATTTTTACAAATAACGAAGATATAGCAGTCTTTAAATGATGACGTCATCCTTACTGTGTCATCTGCAAGACTGAGTGTGACAGAATCATCTTTGTGTGTTATTTTTGCATATTTATAGCGATTTTTCACTTATGTTTCGAGATATCATACGTCTGGCAGAAATGGAAGGCATTGGTAGAGCGTAGTTGAACGAAATCTACTCCTAAGGGAACAGAAGCCAAAGTTTCCAAAGATGTATAGAAGTTATAATGCATGCATTTGTTTACTTGAAGTTCGTATGTACATTGTGTTTTCACAACATCCTCGGGAACTCTATAGCAAGGCCAATCTTACCTAAGGCCATAAAAAGAACAAATAGTCAATCATTTTTCCAAACAATGAAGATATAGCAGTCTTTAAATGATGATGTCATACTTACTGCGTTGTCTGCATGACTGAGGTTGACAGAGAGTCAGAGTCAGAGTCAGAGTCAGAGTCAGAGTCTCAGTCTCAGTCTCAGTCTCAGTCTCAGTCTCAGTCTCAGTCTCAGTCTCAGTCTCTCTCTCTCTCTCTCTCTCTCTCTCTCTCTCTCTCTCTCTCTCTCTCTCTCTCTCTCTCTCTCTCTGATATGAAAGGCATTGGTAGAGGGTAGGTAAATGAAAACCACCAGCTACGAGAACATCAGCAAAGTTTCCAAAGACATATAGAAATTATAATGCATGCGTTTATTTACTTGAAGTTCGTAAGTAGATTGTGCTTTCACAACGTCCTCTGGAACTTTATAGCAATGCCAATGTTACATAAGGTGATAGAAAGAACAAAAAGTAAGTGGAGAACAAGAAAAAAGAACCAAGAAAGAGGGAAACATAAATAAGAGTACAGAGCTGAAACCTGTTAACTAAAACACTGGCAACAATGAGAGATCGCTGGCAACTCGTAACACAGGAATAGTAAACTGAGGGTTCAAATACCTTGTTTAGGGTGCATTTATGTAAGAATAAACAATAAAAGTTATCATAATATTATCTTGATTTCTTAAAGAAAAGAAGCAAAAATTTGTTGCAAATCTTTGGGAGCTCATAACTCAAAAACATACTTATTCACAATTAGGTACATTTTTCTCACTTATTTGTTGTTCGATATTAGAGAGAAAGATATAATTGAAAAGAATAAAAATCCCAAAATTCTGTCAGGCAAAATTTTGATTTTCTTTATACCTTTTTTTCACGATTATTTTCCGTCTAGACGAGGAAAAAAAATTCATTAAAAAAAAAAAACAAAGGAAAATCAAAATTCTGTCTGACAGAATTGTTTGGTTGATAGAGTAGTTTTTATGGTAAAGTTTCAATACAATTGGGGAAAAATGTACCTAAATCTTTTTTTTTAAATCATTATTTTTGCTAATAAATCCAAAAGTTTTTTATCAAATGACTTGAAATTTTTATATGATGAAGGTATTATATATCTCTAAAACATACAGTATATGGAAATGGTGTAGTTTTGATCATTAGAAAAAAACATGGCAGACATGGCGGACAGTCCCCTTAAGACAAGTCTCTCGCTCCGCCCCTGGAGGAGAACAAAGCGTAAAGGGAACCACTGATGCCCAGAGGCAGTCTTCTTTCAGGAACGGGAGACTTGTTCCCCGGAAGGGAAAACCTGCTCTGGACAAAGCTCTGCCACTGCCCCAGGTGAATCGGCAAACTCCTCGACGTCAGAAACAGACTCAAGGACTAACTGACGGACTGCAGCGCCTGCGACAACCCGCAGCTCTAACACAAAAGCTGAACATAAGTTTTCTCTCGCGAACGAGAGGTAAGTTCTCCCGAAGGAGGACATTGCCTAAGATAAGCTTTCTCCCAGCTCTATGGGAAAAAAGCGTAGGCGTAATAATCTCTCTCGCGAACGAGAGAGAAGTCCTCCCGAAGAAGGACATTGCCTAAGACAAGCATTCTCCCAGCTCCATGGGAAAAAAGTAATAATCTCTCTCGCGAATGAGAGAGAAGTCCTCCCAAAGGAGGACATCGCCTGAGACAAGCTTTCTCCCAGCTCTATGGGAAAAAGCATAGGCTTAACGATCTCTCTCGCAAACGAGAGAGAAGTTCCCCCGAAGGAGGAACAAGCCTGGACTTGCTTTTCCCAAGCTCAAGGGGAAGAAGCACAGTTTTCAGCGACAAGATGGCAGAAGCAAATCTCGTCGAGCTGTCAGCAATTCTTCCCGAAAGAAGGACTTTCTAGGGGGACAGGGCTGGCGGGCCAATTAGTATAAATAGCTCCATGTTTGTATCGTTAGGAAAAATACAAATTACTTCCAAATATTTTTTTTGTTCTGACATTCTATACAAACCCTTCGCTTATCTATAGGGGATGACTTACCTCTTAGGAGGGAAAAGTCCATGACAACTGACTCTTGGCATTTGACCTGGGGTTCTCTACCCTACGATATAGATCGTAGGAGGTAGGAACCCTGAACCTCTCTAAAATTGTCGTGCTCTGCGCAACTAGTGGCCGGGCAAGCTGAGTGTTTGTGACACCAGCAATGTGGCAGGTCTAGTAAATAGGATCTCGAGTCAATAAGAATCTGAGAGTACTAAGACTTTACCCAATAACCCCCTCGCTAGAGGTATTGGGGACGCAGCAAGCATTATTTTATACTAAGATTACACAAGGGAAATGGATCTTACCTGCAGATAGGTGAGGTCAGCTGTGCTAGTACCATGGTGCTGATTCCCCATGAGAAAAGAAAGCTGAAGGAAAGAAAGAAGCTAGTCATTCTAACTCCTTCACCCCAGACTAACCCAGGTAACCTCAGCCCTCTGGAACTTGTCCATCAAGGAGCTTGAGGTATTTAAAGTTAAAGTTGCGGGTTTTAGGTCTCCACCGAGACCATTTACATCGTTCTCCTCGGGCGACCATTAGCCAGCAGGGACTATCTCTAGTCCCCTCTAACCTCCCCCCCAGGCGCCACCCTGGGAGTATCCCCCGGTAGAAGGTCTCACGATATTCGCGTCCCTGGCGGGGACCGAACTCGGGACCTCTGCAATAGAAATCCGCGACGCTACCAACCTTGCTATCCGGAGTATTTAGAACACTTGTTATGCAGCCACCACAGGACCATGTTCCTGAGGGTTACGTATTACAGGTAAGGGGCGGTGAAGGTCGTCTGACGTTTCCAGGTGCCAACTTACAGTACCTGCACCACAGAATAGTTCTCCTTGAATGCCCGATACGTTGTAATGCCCCTGAAGCCATGAGCTCTGGGTTGTCATTGTGGAGGAAGGTCAATGACCTTGCAAATCCATGATGAGATGGTATTCTTTGTGACCCTCCTCTTGACCTTCCCCGCACTGACGTGTTCTGACACACTGGAGCGACCTGCTGCTGTTTTTTTTAAGTAACCCCTCAAACTCCTTACTAGGCAAGTTACCAGTTGGTCTGGATCTTCGGTTACAAAGCGAAGACACTCAATCATAAAGGGCCCAAATCTAGGATCCACTACCCCCAGATTTTGAGTCTTAACAATAAACTTGGGGACGAAGCTGAGAAATATCTCTCCCCATCCCCTTGAATCGGAGAGGTCGTCTGATAGACCATGCTGTTCACTGACTCTCTCGGCCGAAGCCAAAGCAAGTAGGAACAAAGCCTTCAGAGTAAGGTGGCGATATGTTGCCTGGTGTGACGGTTTTTAGGGGAAAACCCTTCAGAGATTGAAGGACCACTCGCAGGAGAGACTCACCTCGGACTTTGCTCCACCCCTGACAGAAGAGCCGGCTCAGCATGGGGAGAGAGTAGTCTTTGGCAACAAAACTGCATCTGCTGTGATGAAATGTAGCTGTTGGCAATTCTCCCCGCAAGCGGGAAGGTTACTAGATGAAAGCTGGAGGGAAGTTATCCCTCAAAGGGGAGAGCAGCCCAACACCTGGGCAGGTTAACTTTCACTTGGAAAGGAAAAGTTTTCCAACCCCTGGAAGCAGAACTCCGGGAAGAGCTCTCTGCTTCCCCTCAACAAGCATTGTTTAAGTTGAAGTTCTGCATTGAGTACTGCCTGTGAAACGTCGCTGAAGCTAGTTTCTGGGTTCCCACCGAAGGGATCACTTGACGGAACACCCAAATGAGCCTAGTATGCCACTGCTCTCGTTCCTACAAACTCTTGGAAGGGACCGCATCTTCATTATGGAAAGGTCGAAGCCAGCGCGCTGATCAGGAGCTACCACAGGCGCAGGAGAACAGGACTGTGACAGTGCAGGGACAGCAGATTCCACAGCAATGAACGGCTCTGCTCTTCTACGTCTGCTGTCTTAGCCTAACAAAGAAGTGCGGCATCCCTAGCTGAGGAACATTAAAAATAGGAAAGAAAAACTTCCTCGGGAGGAACACCTAATCTATGGACGGGAAAGATGTCTCCCGAGAGAACAGAAACATACCAAGATACTAAGGACTGTGTACTCCCTTCGCCGGCCGTCATCATTGGGAGAAGGTGAGCAGCAGCGTAAGAACTGTAAAAATAGAATTATAATTAATCAATTCAGCTGACTAAACAAACTGCTCAGAAGAACCACTCAACCTTCCACTGGAAAAGGTGTTCCGCAAATAGAGCGGACAAGCTAAAGGTTATGCACTCCCTCTGCCGGCTAAGAATGGCCATTGGCCCATCGGCGCAAGGAGTGCAGCGTCGAGAGCTTAAAAAGTTAAATTACAAACAGCCCTTATTTCAACTTAATTACTGAAGAAAACCATTCTGGAGCGCAACCTAACCGGCAAACAGTTAAGGTGCTTCTACGCAGAGGACCTGCCATCCGCCCGCGTAACGAGGGAGAGCGGCGTTGTAAGCCGAGTCACTCAGAAGGCCACCAGCTAACGGGGTTGTCCATCTTCCTAAGGTAGAAGATCGTAAGAGAAGGTTCTCCACCCTTGATAACCTGCCGCATTACGGTACCACACAAACAGCAATATTCACTGTAAAGAAAGGCTTAAAATATATATAAAAACATTACAAGAATGTTCTCATATATAGGAGGAAAAACAAGATTAAGAAAAAATAAGTCAAATGGCCGATAAGTTGGAGTGGAGAGAGATAACACCTCTCTCCCCGAGCGAAAAGCAAACTGGGTTCACACCTTAGATGTGTGAGTGAGCGGGGTAGCTACTATACCCTACACCCCTACTAACGAACGGGTGGGTCGTTAACCCTCGCTAAAAGTCTAAAGGTTTGTCCTTCAGCTTCGCCATAAGTAATACGGTATCCCCTATAAATAGCATTGGTTTGCATTGGTGACGGAACAAATAAAGTTTTCGTTTTTTTACACAAAATCACAGTGCTTTACCATCATTTAGAGATAATTACATTAAACAATTTTTTTCCAAATTATTCTTTAATCACTTCACAATGAATAGAAACAGTGCTTTACCATCATTTAGAGATAATTACATAAAACAATTTTTTTTTTCAACTTATTCTATAATCACTTCACAATGAATAGAAAAACATTTTGGTTGTTTAGAGTGAAATACAATAGAGAATAAAGCAAACTTTTGAAAAATCTATTCTGTAATCAACAGTAAAACAAATGAACATGGAAATGTAGCTTAAAGAGTATGTGAGCAATATTTATCTCTTTCTTCTCCCTTCTCATCTCCTACAAAAAGTAGTCTCTTCTCTACATCCCTATCCCCTGCCTTTCCACATATGCTCTGATGTTTTCTTCAGATAGTCCTGGCTTTGTAAAGTACATCAGCTATTTGTTTCTTTCCTGCTATTCATTGCAGTTCTTTTATTTCTCCAGATTCTACAGTTTCCCTTATAGCTACAATCTCTATCTTTAGTCTTTTACCACTAACTGGCATGCTTGATTTAATGGCTGTCATTAGTGTTCTATCATAACGTATTGAAATATATTAAACCTTCCATCACCTCTCCCATGCTACATACCTCAGCATCAATAATTGATTTTGCTACACTTTTTTATTTTCTAGATTTTCATCATATAGGACACCACCTCCTGCCATCTGTCAAAGATATATAACTCCATTACATATGCCCATCCTTAATGTTTCCAAAGGATGCATCTGCATATGTTTCCCAACAGATATTCTCTTTTTGCAGTTGAACTAATACCACCTCTCCCATTAAACTTTTAACTCTCCTTACTACTTTAATCAATTTTCTCATATCCTGTGTTGTCTATCTACCTATTTACCTAGGCACTTCCCCCAATTTTGGGGGGTAGCCGACATCAAACAAAGGAACAAAAGGGGACCTTTTCTCTCTCCGCTCCATCCAACCTGACGAGAGATTCAGCCAAGTTAGGCTGGTACTGCTAGGGTGCCACAGCCCACCCTTCCCAGTTAACCACCACAAATGAAGTTTCATACTCTGAATGCCCTACTGCTGCTACCTCCGCGGTAAACAAGGTGACCAGAGGAAGTAGCAGGGCATAGCGGAACTGCATCATAATCACTCACCATTCATTCCTATTTCTAGCACGCTCTCTTGTCTCTCTCACATCTATCCTCCTATCACCCAGAGCTTTCTTCACTCCATCCATCCACGCAAACCTTGGCCTTCCTCTTGTACTTCTCCCATCAACTCTTGCATTCATCACCTTCTTTAGCAGACAGCCACTTTCCATTCTCTCAACATGGCTAAACCACCTCAACACATTCATATCCACTCTAGCAGCAAAATCATTTCTTACACCCATTCTCACCCTCACTACTTTATTCCTAACCCCCATCTAAACAAAATACACTCCCCAGACACTTCATCTTAAACACGTTCAATTTCTGTCTCTCCGTCACTTTCATTCACCACAACTCTAATCCATACATCACAGTTGGTACAAACACTTTCTCATACAGAACTCTCATTACATTCAACCTTGCACCACCCTCCCTTCTTGTGCACCTTACCCACATTAACTATAAACTTCCTTCTCTCACATACCCTTCCAAACTCTGTCACTAATCAACCAAGCTTCCTTTCCGAGTCTGCAGCCAGTACAGTATCCTGTGTTGTACCTTACTTACATGCCCTAATTCACTATCGCTATACAATATTTCTGGCATTTTATGCAAAGATATCCAGTTAAGCTGTCCAACCACAGACCTATACTCTGTTAGTTCCTTCCGACTTAGTATTCTGTTACCAGTATATTACCTAGCTTCTGGTTCCTTTGCAGAGTTGACATATTTCTATTTATTGATACTTATATTCCTTTTATTTTGCTTTCCCATGACTCCTATGTACTTAAAACTCTTACTTTTCCATTCATCCACTTCAAGTTTCTCTCTTAGCCTTCCAATTGTCTCTTCCATGAACCATTTATTTCCCCCATAGCAAAAGTCATCCACATGAGAGCATAATATACTAACCAATTTATTGTTTTTCTTCCAATAAAATATGTTTAACTCCAGTCTACTTGGCTTTCCCCCAAGTTCTTTCACTATACTCACAACCTTACAATACCATGTTTTTGCAGCATACTTCAATCCATAACTGTCTTTTTCAATTTCCATAAACCATTCCAATCTCCCTCAATCAGTGGTTTCAAATATACCTCTCTCTGTATTTGATCACCCTGCAAATATGCTCTTTTCACGTATAACATGTAACAATTCCCCCTTCCCTCCCTTCATCTAATTCCTTTAATATTACCTTTGAACCATCTGCACCTTTTGGTTTTTGTCAATCTATCTCTTCTATCACTTCTAAAGCCTTTGCTTTCAAATTCAATTCAATCTTTATGCCTGGATATTTAACATCATCCCCACATACTACAGTACCTACCAATCCTCTACCTAACCTTTCCAATCTTTGTATTCTGATTGCTTACCACAAAACCTAGGACATTCTTCTTCCAACTCCTTTTTATCTCCTTAGTGTCCCCCATAGCTCTAGCCTAAGCAAAGAATTCTGACAACCAACACCCAGTTAATAGCCCAGCCTATGTTTAGACTAACCATGCCCTGCTACCACTGATAAATTCACACTATATTTACCTTCTATTCCACATATTGACTTGTCAACACAAAACAAACATACAAACCAACAGAGACAAGAGTGTGTGCCCACCACCTTTGTATTCCATAAAAATGAATCCAATCACCTGACTAAATCTCTGACAATCTCCTTCACTGTCAACTACCCTATATGAGCCGGCGTCATTGTGACGTCACGTAAAAAAACCCGTTTCTCCACTAATTATCACTATATTGCCTATTTACTTATTAGCAACAAATCTCTTGGTATTTTTCTCACAATCTTCTCAATGGATCTTTATATTCACCCTTTCTAATAATACTGCTACACTTAATAATCCTTCAACTATTGTAAATTCTCTTACTTAAAATAAATCCTCTAACTAATCACTGAACTACCAAATTCTATAAACTGGAAACTTTATTTTCTTTATCTGATACAAATTATAAAAGCTAACTAAAGTAACTTCCCATACAGAAGATTTATACTAATCACCGGTTATATAAGCTGTATGAACAAGAATGAATTATCATATAATCTATCTTATAAACTAGTTCTTTTCAGGAAAAAAACGGTGGGGTTTTCAACAATAATACTTACTTCAATAAATTAAGAACGTAAGTTTCATCATCTGGAAGAAGGCAATTTGCATAAATTGAAGAGAACACTGTTCTGGCAGCCAACTGCATGGCTTCTTGATTCTGGCATTCTCCAAGAACTAAACATTTTGCAATAAGTCTGGGGTTCTCACGCAAGCCAGAAATAAGGTCACCATAAAGGGATTCCTATAAAAAATAAAAGTTCATGAGTAATTCAGAAACTTGTTCATAAAAGAGCTAAAGCTATGGATTTAATTTCAAAATGTTAAATCTAATACCGTATTCAAATTTAAATATGTATACTTTTACACTGTCAATAGTTATAAAAAATAAATAAGTAATAACAAAAAATCCTTACCCTACAAGAGGAAAAATATATTAAGTCCCATACATGAATAAAAAAGGGATGAAAATCCAAAAGCTAAAAATAAAGTTACTGAGGTACTTGAGAATGAGAGAAAAAAATTAAAGGAACCTAGTGCTTTGCTTATACAAACTACTACCTTGGATAGCCTAGATGCTTCAATTCAGATTTGGTGGTAATGTGCTAGATATATATAGCAAAAAATTAAACTTAACAAAATCTAGAGTAATTTATCTTACTTATTACACATAATTATCCATTGTCTAACAATGGGAAGTTTTATATACTTTAATCCATAATAAAATAAAAACAAAATCACAAATTTTAAGTAATTTGTATTTTTCCTAACATACTTACCGAGAACTACTTTCTTAAGAGTTACCTGGAATCTCCTCTCAACCGACCAGAGTTTTGTGTAGTCTACCCTACTTCCGTTTTCTGTGGGGACTAACCCAGGCGTAAGGAGAACGTGCCCTGAGGGTAGTCCTGAGCTAGGTCGGCGTTAGCTTGGGTCTCGCTCGTCAGTAAGTTCTTAGGATGGTACAAAAGGTTCTTCAAGGGCAGAAAGGCACTCGGGGAAGGTAGGGAGGGCCATTACCCGAAAGTAGTTCTCGGTAAGTATGTTAGGAAAAATACAAATTACTTAAAATTTGTGATTTGTTCCAACACAGAGACTTACCTCGAACTAATTTCTTAGGAGACTTACACTTCAAGAGGTGGGAGTGTCTTCCTGAACTTCAGACCAAGCTAACCAGACGTCCAGTAACCTAGATGTGAACTAGGTTGCAAAATATAACGGAAAACAAAAGGTAGGGAAAACTACACAAAGAGCTCATGTTAGTGTCTAAGTACTCACCCTTTAAAAAATTCCATGATGATGAGTCCTGTGACGACGTTGTAGAGACGTGTCTTCTTTGGTTTGTATGTGGGGTTATCTCCGAGCAGGGATAGGAAAACGGGGACTAGGGTGAAAGGGAACGAACCTGTGTCTCTTGGTTTTGTTATCTGCGATTGTACCTGGGGCTTCACCATTAAATCGCTTGGAGCACGGAGATGACTGTCCCAATAGAAAAACCGTCTAAAGACCTCCTCGAGTAATCCTTGAGATAATGTGCTGTGAAGGTCGACTGATTCGACCAGGTGCCTGCTCGAAGGATCTGGCCCACCGCCATGTTCCTCTCAAAAGCTAGAGAAGTACTTAGACCCCTAATGTCATGGGGCCTGGGAGTACCTGGCAGGGGCAGTCCCTCCTCATTATAGGCTCTGACAATAACCCGTCTCAGCCAAAAGGAGATGGTATTCTTAGATACCTGCTTTTTCGTAACACCCGTGGAGACAAAAAGATTTTTGATACCAGGGCGGAGATGGGCAGTCCTCTCAAGGTACTTTCTAACGGCACGGACGGGGCACAACTTCAAATCTTCTGGAATCCCTGTCTTAGGAATGGCCGGCATTGAAAATCCCTCGAACTTCGGATCCCAGACCGCTGGATTCTGAGTCATTGCCACGAAAGAAGGGACGAACTTGAGGGAGATTTCTCTCCACCCCTTCGAATGAGAGATGTCGTAAGACAACCCATGGATCTCTCCTACTCTCTTAGCAGAGGCCAAGGCCAACAAGAAGACCGTCTTGAGAGTGAGATCCCTGTCTACTATATCCTTTCAGGGGTTCGAACGGGGGACCACTTAACATTTTCAATACCCTTGCCAAGTCCCACTGCGGCACCCTGGAGGCCTGCGGAGGGCAAGCTTGTTCGAAGCTCCTGATGAGCATAGAAATGTGCCTAGAGGTGCCCAGGTCGATGCCCTTCAGTAGGAAGACTTGGCCCAAGGCTGCACGGACCCCTTTGATAGCCGGATTTGACATGCCCACTTCGTCTCTGAGATGCACTAGAAAATCTGCGATATCTGGGACCGAAGCTTTGAGAGGCTTGATGTTCTTTGAGGCACACCATTTCGTAAAAGTGGCCCATTTTGCTTGGTAGACCGCTGTTGAAGACCGTCTCAGATAACGTGACATCTTTTCTGCAGTTCCTGTTGAATATCCTTCCTTCCTCAGGAGCCGCTCGATAGTCTCCAGGCATGAAGGCGTAGAGACTGAGGATTGTCTCTCATGGAACCTTAGAAAGTGTGGCTGCTGTAGAAGATCTGGCCTGTCGGGTAGAGGCCACGGAGGAAGACATGCCAGGTCCCTTAGATCCGCGAACCACTCCCTCTCCGGCCACCAGGGCGCTACTAAAGTCATCTTTAAGTTTCGGGCCGTCCGTACTCTGTTGAGCACTTGCCTGATCAATGTGAAGGGGGGAAAAGCGTACACATCAAAGTTGTCCCATTTGTGTTGAAAAGCATCTTCCAAGGCCGCCATTGGGTCTGGGACAGGAGAACAAAACACGGGGAGTTGTGCGTTCAGCCTGGTTGCAAAGAAATCCATCACCGGTGATCCCCATTTTTGAATGATGAGTCTGGCTACTTCTGGGAGGAGGGACCACTCTGTTCCCGCTACTTGTCCCATCCTGCTAAGGCCGTCGGATAGGACGTTCTTTTTGCCTGGAATGAACCTTGCTGAAATCACTATCTGGTTCGACTCTGCCCAATCCAGGATCTCCAGAGCGAGATCGCACAACTCCTTCGATTTTAGACCTCCGTGTTTCTTTATGTATGCGACTACAGTGGCGTTGTCGCACATCAACGCCACCGTGTTTCCCCTTAGAAGATCGACGAACTGTAGGCAAGCTTCTCGGACTGCCTTCAACTCCAGGACGTTGATGTGCTGCCCTTTCTCCTCGTCCGTCCAGGTTCCTCTCGTTGTCTCGTTGAGGAGATGTGCCCCCCACCCCTCTTTGGAGGCGTTTGTGAACAGAAGCATCTTGGGAGGCTCGGTTGCGAAGGGCATCCCCTTGAGAGTATTCGACCGACACTGCCACCACTCCAGGGAGGGTATTGTCTCCGGCAGGACGGGGATTAATTTGTAGGGAGAGTCTACTTGGTTCCAGAGACCCTTCAGGTTCCATTGGATGCTCCTGAGCCTGAGCCTCCCTTGGGGAACGAGTTTCTCTAACGACACTAGATGCCCTATCAGCCTTTGCCAGTCTTTGGCTCTCCTGGGTTGTCTCGAAAGGAAAGGCAGGAGGATCCGTTCCAGGTTGTTCACCCGGTCCTCCGACGGAAAGGCCTTCACTAGTCGGGAGTCCAGTGTCATCCCCAAGTAGGTCATCCTGGTGGAGGGCGACAGATTTGATTTTTCCTGGTTGATCGTGATACCCAGATCCTTGCAGAATTGAAGTAGCTTTACACCTTGCTCCTTCAAAACTCCCTCTGAGGAGGAAAGGAGCAACCAGTCGTCCAGGTATCGAATGAGGCAAATACCCCTCTCGTGAGCCCACACCGAAACTGTCGTGAAGACTCTCGTGAAAACCTGGGGAGCTGTTGACAAACCGAAGCAGAGAGTCTTGAACTGTAGGATCTGGGCACCCCACTTCACCCGGAGAAACTTCCTGCTTGAGGGGTGGACCGGGATTTGAAAGTATGCGTCCTTGAGGTCTATGGTCATCATGTAGTCCCCTTCCCTCAAGGACTGCAAGACCGACTTCGGGGTGTCCATTTTGAAGTCCGTCTTGCAAACAAACTTGTTGAGGGCTGACAGGTCTATCACCGGTCTCCATCCCCCTGTCGCCTTTTCCACCAGAAAAAGTCGGCTGTAGAAGGCTGGGCCCGGATGTAGGACCACTTCCATTGCAACTTTCTCCATCATAGTGGAAACTTCTTCCTGAAGGGCTGCCCTCTTCAATGGGTCCTTGGGTGCCAGCCACTCCGCCAGACTGGCTGGAATCAAAGGTGGAGGTTCCGTTAAGAACGGGAGTCTGTACCCTTCTTTCAGTACGGATACTGTCCAGGGCTCCGCACCGTGAGCCCTCCATGCTTGCCAATATTGTCTGAGGCATCCCCCAACCTGAGGCTTGGGCAGGAGTAGGGGGCCTCCCACTCTATCTCCTCCTGGAGGAGCGGCCTGAACGCCCTCTCCTGGACGCTGAGTATGCCGTCCTAAAAGAGGCAGACACTGCTGGGGCTCCTCTACGGGGGGCTGTGGTGGTTGAGCCCAAGAGGGCTAGGAGAGGCATGAGTAGTAGAGGGGCCATCAGACGTTGACCTCCTGTAAGCGGGCCTCCTCACGGGGTGGGGTCTGGGTGTGCTCACATCCTTCCTTTTCAAGACCTTTTCCATGAGCTCCTCCAACTGTTTCAACGGAAACAGGGAGTCACCCCACACAGGTAGGCTCCTCAAAGCCCTTGCTTCTCTGTCAGGGATCTTTCGGGAAAGCTTGGCCAAGATCGTATCCCTTTTCCGAAGTACCCAGTTGGCTGACAGGGCAAGAGACTGATAAGTTAGGAACATTAAGGTCTTTCCCCCGGAGATGATGAGTTCCTTCAGGAGTTCTTGTTTCGCCGGGTCTGTCAAGTCGTAAGTGGCTTGCACACCTACCAGAGTGGAAGCCCACCAGTCCAACCAGGAGGCGACGTGGACCAAGTCTTTGGACATTTCCTTCATCATTGCAGCCTCCGACTGTGAAAAACAAATCGGGGCTGATGCGGCTCTGTCTTCTGGGGCACCCTGGCTCAAAACTTCAAGGGAAGACTCTATTTTGCAGGCTCCCGGTCGCTGGCCTTCTGGGACATAAAACTTACTCTGGGACCTGAGTCCCTGTAGTAACTTTGAGGAACTCTGTGACTTGGGGGCTTCGGCATTGCCCGCCACAATCTTGTCTACGTGGGCACGGCTCAGGACCAAATCCCTGGCCACAGGCAGCGCCAGGGAGGGTTTCTGCTGCACAGGGGCCTCCATCAGCCGATTTAGGCTGGACCGCCAGGAGTCCTCGTCGGCTGGAACAGGTTCTTCGATCCGGTGATGTCTGCGTATAAGGCCTATCACCCTACGATATGCTGAGTCCTCAGTTGGGGAACCTTCCCTGTCGTCAGCAACACCCTTTGCCTGATTCCGAGGTGCCAGGTCAACGGGCACTCCCATCAGTCGTCGTGGCTTGGACTCGACGAGCAACTCCCTGCGGTGGCAACGGTCTGCGCCGACGGGAACTTCTGCACTAGGCCCGGGTGTCGGGACGGGGATCGCCGTGTCGGCGAGGACTACCGTCCGTAAAATGTCTTTGGACGACGAGGGCACGGCTTCCGTGGGCTGGCCCGACGGAGGAAGCCGTTCCTGCGAGTCCAAGGGCCGAGTCAGCTGTGCTGACCCGACCAGGCTGCCCGTCCGAAAGCGCGGCTCCCCCCGCTGGGCGGGTTGAGTCAGAAGCTTCACGGCCTTACGCCTACCTGAAGAGGCCTTCTCGCTCTGTTCCTTGCGAGGGTCATACTTATGGCTGGCCGAGGTCCTCCGTGGAGAATAGTCTCTGGACCGGCAGCTTGGAGAACGCTGAAACTCGTCGAAGTCCCCGACCCTCCTGCGGGGAACGAAGAACCATTCACCATTGGGAGACCTACTCTTCCTGTACTTCCTCTTTGGTGACCTGGATCGTCTTCTACTATACCTTGAGCGGGACCGCCTGCTCCTGGATCTCTCCCTCCTCCGCCGACGCCTCCTCCTCGCTTCACCCTCCGAAGAGACCGAAGAGCCGGCCTCCGAAGACCCCGACGATACTGCATAACCTGACCGACAGACGGGAGCGGGAGCAACGGAGGTCTTCGCGAACTGTTGAGTTCCAGAGGTCGAGGGTTGTAAAAACGAGTCAGGAACCGCCGTCAGAGTAGCTGGAAAGGAGGTCGGCCGCACCATGCTGGGGAACCAGGAATCTAGGCCATCCTCCATCCGCAACGGGGACCTACCTGGTGTTTTCGGAAGCTTCCACCCGAAGGGCTCCCCTACCGTCGAGTCCAACCTATCCTGGACGCCATCAGCTGCTTAAGTACCTGAAACACAGGCCCAAGACGTGGGCGAAGAGACAGGAACAGTGTTACTCCACATGGGGTCATCGGAGGAGACGTGCCCCACAATCACAAGGGCAGTCTCTCCAAGACCCCCAGACAAAGCACTATCAGGCACCCCACTAGCCTGTGACGATTCAGCAACCCCCACATCATGTATATTATACTCTTGGGGAAGAGCCATCGGCACCTTCCCCGCAACGGACTTACCTCGTCCCCTACCCTGGGTAGGGGAAGAAGGGACAGAAACCCCGTCAGACCTTCCACCTGGCGACGGCAATGGCGAAGAGATGCTCGCCTTCCTGGGGGATCGTTTAAAGGATTTCTTCTTCTTTGTGCTATAACGCACCCACTGGATTTCATTCCAGCTAACACACTCCGAGCACGTATCCGTCGGCGAACACACACTACCCCTACAGGAAGAGCAAAGGGAATGCGGGTCCACCTCCGGCTTGGAAAGGAACGCTCCACACGACTTCCAGGCTCTAGGCCCAGGCCAACGGCTGGTCTGCTCCATCACAACACAACCACAAGACACAGGCACGAAGGGAAGGGATAAGGAAAACACTTGGGAGGCACAAGGGAAATACGCGAACACGCGAGAACACAAGGGAGAGCACAGACACCCCGCGGTAACCACGTGGGACACACGAGTCGGGGACACAAAGGGTCGCAAGAGAATGGAGAGCGGCGTGATGGTATCACGACGCGACCAGAGAACTTACTGACGAGCGAGACCCAAGCTAACGCCTACCTAGCTCAGGACTACCCTCAGGGCACGTTCTCCTTACGCCTGGGTTAGTCCCCACAGAAAACGGAAGTAGGGTAGACTACACAAAACTCTGGTCGGTTGAGAGGAGATTCCAGGTAACTCCTAAGAAAGTAGTTCGAGGTAAGTCTCTGTGTTGGAACAATATAATAATTATAAAAGAATAAGAAATTTAATTTTCCCTTGATGTACAAATCATTAGCTGATCCTTTAAAATAGGAATATGTCCTCAGAGACACTGCAACGTCCATTAAATCATTAAGAAGGTAGTTGGTTAAAGACAGGTGGCACAGGGTTGGCCTTGTTTACCTGCCTGTCAAAAAATAGCCTCCTCTGTCCTTCCGCCTAAGTCTAGGAGGTGTGGTTGGGATATTTATTTAAAAGGACATGTTTGTACAGCTAAGAAAAATACAAATTACTTTTAAAATTTATTTTCTACCATGTATATACAAACCTTTCACCCTTTAAAATAGGAAGACTCGCTCACTGGTAGGAGGCGGTTCCTTAGAACCAAACTGAAAGGTTTTTTTCTTTCCTGGATGTGTAGATCCTTCCTGATCCCATATTGAAGGGAAGAAGGGAACTCCAATGATCTCAAACAGCTAATCATAGGGATATTTAAGTTGCAAGAGCCTTAGCAAGTACTGTACTACCTTATAAGGAAGATAGTAATAGCACTTGGAAAATGTATCTTCCTCACAAGGAGATGGCATTGCCAATGTAAAACCAGGCATATCAAGACTTGTTTGGTTCAACCCATCCTATCCCTTGCCAGGAGGATGGATGACTAGCTTCTTGGCAGGTGTAGTGGGAGAGAAAGTTGCTTCGTTGTGTAACTCTCCTGCATCAGATGTTCAACTAGCATGTATCGGTTGGGGCTGCTGCATCCCCTCAAGATGGGAACAAGAGACAGAATATCACCCAACCTGCCTTCAAGACATGTTGAACATGTTACCTTAGACAGGATGCAAGTCTATAAGGTACAGAAAGGTGAAGGTGGTCCAACACTTTCAGTTGCAAATGGAAAGGTCACTGGCAAGGCTATGATTCTAGAGTTCTTACTTCAGATGTCAGAGGTAAGCATTGACCAAAGTTGCATCTGCAGCAAACAGCTACACCAAGCCAGAAATAACAGTTTCTAGTTACTTTCTTCTTGATTACGTTGGAGCTAATAAAAAAGCTGAGATACTAGCATGGGAGGTGTCGAGTCCTCTTCAAATAGCCTAAACTTTCCTAATCTCCCATTTTAATCTTTTCTTTTCCTTTTCATTAAGCTACTAATTTCTGTTACTCACACAATTCTATTGTTCATTTCAGTCTATGTTCATTCCTTATACCCTCATTTACTATCATATTCTGTATTTGCCTTAGTCTTTATCATTCTTTAGTTCTGGTGCAATTGCAAACCTTTGTCCTTTACATAGGCTAGATTAATTATCAGAAAAGCTATCGTATACGGCAATTAAACTTTTATAACAAGGTATAAACAGGTGGCCGGTGGCCGGTAGTTACAGGCCAGGAGCAGAGAAGCCCCAACCCCTGCTTACTCACTAAACATTCATTCTGATTTCAGCCATCAGTAAGAATAGACATTCTGCCACTGGCTGGAGTTGTTGGTTTTTAATTATACTTTCTGTGCTTTTGTGTGCTTGCTTGTCAACAGTTATACAAACCTGACTTGAAAGGTTCTTTTAAGTTAATTTTAGATTTAATAACTCTAAAGGGGAATAATCTTTAGCACCCCGGACACAGTCTACTCGATTATCCTCCGCCGAAGAGTTCGGAAGACAATATCAGGAGGAACAAGCTCTCCATCACGAGTGGGGTATCCTTTGGATTGATGGGCGATCTATATGTGTCTGATGAACGTGCTAATTTGCGCAAAAGGAAACACTGCACACCAGACACAATCTGTGTGATCTCCTGAGATGTTTAATATCAATGAACACAGGGAGTGCTCAACAAGTACAGTACAGAATTTTATGTGATCCACATAGATTCGCGAGCATTTTCTTTAGCAAGAGTAGACATGCTTAGTGTTCGCATGCCTCCCACGCACTTTCGCTAGGATGTAGGCACTCTCTCCACCAAGAGAAGAAACATGCTTAGTGTTAGCAAATTTTCTCTATACTTTGCCGAGTGAAGACTTGCTACCGTGGTATTCAGTCGCATTCTTGACCTGAGCTGTGTTTCAGCTTACATTTCTCATTTATGAAAGTTTTGAAAATATCAGTTAATCTTATGGAGAAACTAGAGTGAGAAGTAAAAGTACACCAAGGCTAGTTTCCCCATAGTGAATTTTTGAGGGGAGACAGAAAAAAGTGGATATGATGTGGCTGTAACAGGCACTACTGTGAAACACGAAATATTTATAGATAGGAAAAACAAAAATTATTCAAAATTTCTGTATTATTGATATTATTTTGTATTTATATAGTTTTGTCTTTATTAACTTTTTATACTTTGGTCCCTTAACATTATTAATTATCAATTATTAATTACAATTACTATTACTATTATTATTATTATTATGATTATTATTATTATTATTATTATCATTATTACTACTACTACTACTACTACTACTACTACTACTACTACTACTACTACTAGCTAAACTACAACCTTAGTTGGAAAAGCAAGATGCTATAAGCCCAAGGGCTCCAACAAGGAAAAGTAGCCTAGTGAGGACAGGAAACAAGGAAAAATAAAAAAATTCAAGAACACCACCACCACCAAAATAAATATTTCCTATAAAAACTATAAAAACTTAAACCGAACACCAGGAAGAGAAATAAGACAGAATAGTGTGCTTGAGCGTACCCTGAAGCAAGAGAACTCTGACCCAAGACAGTGAAGACCATGGTACAGAGGCTATGGCACTACCCAAGATTAGAGGACAATGGTTTGATTTTGGAGTGTCCTCCTAGAAGAGCTGATTACCATAGCTAGAGAGTCTCTTCTACCCTTACCAAGAGGAAAGTAGCCACTGAACAATTGCAGTGCAGTAGTTAACCCCTTGGATGAAGAGGAATTGTTTGGTAATGTCAGTGTTGTCAGGTGTATGAGGACAGAGGAGAATTTGTAAGGAATAAGCCAAACTATTCGGTGTATGTGTAGGCAAAGGAAAAATAAACCGTAACCAGAGAGAAGGGTGCAATGTAGTACTGTCTGGCCAGTCAAAGGACCCCATAACTCTCTAGTGGTAGTCTCTCAATGGGTGGCTGGTGCCCTAGCCAACCTACTACCATTACATTCTTTGCTTTGCAGCCCTATTCCCTGTAGGGCTTGGTGATGCTGGCTAGAATTGCAGTCCCACAGTGGAAGTACTGTCACGAATAAGCTTGTGGATATCAAAGACAAAGTAATCGACATATGTCATTAAGAAGATGCATGGATCAAAATAACCAATGTTATTTACTGAACGTACCTACACCTACAAGTTTGATGTGGTGCCATTGGCTTGGCTTAACAACAGTGTCAGATCAAGAAAGGGCATGTGGAATACTGGACTGCAACAATAGGATTCAAAAGTGAAGGAAAAGGTGTTTGTTGATCCTACGTACGGTATAAACAATAAGTGAAACTTGAGGGGCATGATGTAAAGATATCAAGCTTGTGATCCAATGTTAAAGTTTTTACTGTGAGGGATTCTTAAGATATTAGTGTACTGGACATTTAAGTGAAAAAAAAAACAATAGTGTCTGGATTAAGCTCGAAGTTTTCTTATGCCACCAGCTTGGAACTTCGTCTTGATTATAACTGCAAAGGTTTGCTGCTGAAAAGTTTTGTATCTGGATATTTATGGTAGCAATGGTGTTACTTGGTGTGATCATCGGACCACCCATGCCACAGCAACGTACAGTACACACTGTTGCGTTCATTAGGGCACTATAATGGCCTATGTAGACTTCTGTAGCATGGTTTTTGGGAAGTTACTATATTGTATATGATTTTTAGCCATCCCTTTTGAGTGTAACACTGAGGATAATAAACCTTTTCTTAATATATTACATAATTTTTTTTGTCTCTGATGTAAAGGTGAGAATGTAGAAACAGGTCAGATGTGTAACCTTGTGTTATAATCCCTTTGATCCTAATGAAAGCAACCATTCATATTACATTTGAATTTAGCCCAGATATATACATTGTTATGTTGGTCTTTAAACAGACATACATACATACATACATATTCCATTTAGACTTTTCCCTCCTCAAAATTCCCCGTTACTAATGTCGTTCACTACAGCTACTGCGCCCCCCTCCCCCCCCCCCCCCACCACCACCACTACCTATCTTTCTCCCAACATTCCTTGTTAGCAACCGTGAACGTTCGGACATGTTTAATTTTTCATAACTCTGTGATATTTTGTGTTTTTGTCCGTTTGGGATTTCTAGGTAGCAACACCCGTTCATTTATAACCTTGTTGGTTTTTCTCTCAGCCGCTTTGTTGACGCTCCCTTATGGGTGTGTATGCGGCCTTTTGGTGTCGCTTCCTCGGGATCTCATTGTTTTGTAAGACATCCCTTATATATACCAAGGCACACTCCCCAATTTTGTGGGGTAGCCAACATCAAACAAATGAAAAAAAAAAGGGGACATCACCTCTCTACATTCCTCCCAGCCTGACAAGGGTGAAACAGCCCACCCGCCCCCGTTATCCACCACAGATGAAGCTTCATAACGCTGAATCCCCTACTGCTGCTACCTCCGCGGTCATCCAAGGCACCGGAGGAAGCAGCAGGGCCTACCGGCACTGCGTCACAATCGCTCGCCATTCATTCCTATTTCTAGCACGCTCTCTAGCCTCTCTCACATCTATCCTCCTATCACCCAGAGCTTCCTTCACTCCATCCATTCATGCAACCCTTGGCCTTCCTCTTGTGCTTCTCCCATCAACACTTGCATTCATCATCTTCTCTAGCAGACAGCCATTTTCCATTCTCTCAACATGGCTAAACCACCTCAACACATTCATATCCACTCTAGCTGTTAACTTATTTCTTACACCAGTTCTCACCCTCACTACTTCGTTTCTAACCCCATCAACTCGAGATACACCAGCCATACTCCTTAGACACTTCATCTCAAACACATTCAATTTCTGTCTCTCCGTCACTTTCATTCCCCACAACTCCGATCCATACATCACAGTTGGTACAATCACTTTCTCATACAGAACTCTCTCTATATTAATGCCCAACCCTCTATTTTTTTACTACTCCCTTAACTGCCCCAAACACTTTGCATCCTTCATTCACTCTCTGACATAAATCTGCTTCCACTCCACCATTTGCTGCAACAACAGACCCCAAGTACTTAAACTGATCCACCTCCTCAAGTGCCTCTCCATTCAACATGACATTCAACCCGGCACCACCTTTCCCTTCTCGTACATCTCCTAACCTTACTCTTACCCACATTAACTCTATCACACACCCTTCCAAATTCTGTCACTAATCGGCCAAGCTTCTCTTCTGCGTCTGCAACCAGTACAGTATCATCTGCAAACAACAACTAATTTACCTCCCATTCATGGTCATTCTCGTCTACCAGTTTCAATCCTAGTCCAAGGATTTGAGTATCCACCTCTCTCACCACTCTATCAACATATTAGTTAAACAACCATGGCAACATCACACATCCCTGTCTCAGTCCCACTCTCACCGGAAACCAATCGTTCACTTCATTTCCTATCCTAACACATGCTTTACTACATTTGTAGAAACTTTTCACTACTTGCAACAACCTTCCACCAACTCCATATAACCTCAGCACATTCCATATTACTTCCCTATCAACTGTATCATACGCCTTCCCCAGATCCATGAACGCAACATACACCTCCTTACCTTTTGCTAAATATTTCTCGCATATCTGCCTAACTGTAAAAATCTGATTCGTACAACCCCTACCTGTTCTAAAACCACCCTGTACTTATAAGATTGCATTCTCCGATTTATCCTTAATCCTATTAATCAGTACTCTACCATGCACTTTTCCAACTACACTCAACAAACTAATACCCCTTGAATTACAACACTCATGCACCTCTCCAATACCCTTATATAGTGGTAAAATACACTCAAAAACCCAATCTACTGGTACCATTGACAACAAAAAACACATTTTAAACAATCTCACCAACCATTCTAGTACAGTCACAATACCCCCCCCCCCCCCCACCCCTCAACATCTCAGCTCTCACACCATCCATACCAGATGCTTTTCCTACTCTCATTTCATTTAGTGCTCTCCTCACTTCCTCTCTTGTAATCTCTCTTTCATTCTCATCTCCCATCACTGGCACCTCAACACCTGCAACAGCAATTATATCTTCCTCCCTATTATCCTCAACATTCAGTAAACTTTCAGGATACTCCGCCCACCTTTTCCTTGCCTCTTTTCCTTTTAACAACCTTCCATTTCCATCTTTCACTGTCTCTTCAATTCTTGAACCAGCCTTCCTTACTCTCCTCACTTCTTTCCAAAACTACTTCTTATCATCTTCATATGAATGACCCAATCCCTGACCTCACCTCAGGTCAGCTGCCCTCTTTGCCTCACTTACCTTGCGCTTTACTTCCACATTTTTCTCTCTAAATCTTTCATACTTCTCTACACTATTACTCTGCAGCCATTCTTCAAAAGCCCTCTTTTTCTCTTCTACTTTGATCTTCACGCCTTCATTCCACCATTCACTGCCTTTCCTCATGCTGCCTCCAACAAACTTCTTGCCACACAAATCACTTGCAATCCCAACAAAATTTTCTTTTACTAACTTCCACTCCTCCTCTTTTACCCCCGGTTTTATTAGCTCTTCAACCCTCACTAGCTCCCTTTTACATCCACCTACTCTATTCCCCCACTCTTTTGCTACAAGTAATTTTCCTTCCACCAAAATATGATCAAACATACCGTTAGCCATACCCCTAAACACGTGCACGTCTTTTAATCTTCCAAACATTCTTAAAGTTATCAACACATACTCCATTAACGCCCTTTCTACCACTCTTCCATTTGCCACTCTTACCCATGTATACTTGTTTTTATCTTTCTTTTTATACAATCTAGAACTTATCACCATCTCTTGCTCAACACACATATCTACCAGTCTCTCACCACTCTCACACCTGGTACGCCATACTTCCCAATGACACTTTCTACCTCCCCAGCGCCCACTCTGGCATTTAAGTCACCCATGAAAACTACATAATTACTTCTACCCAGTCCTTCTACACACCTAGTTAATTCATTCCAGAACTCATTCCGCTCTTCTTCACTTTTCTCACAACCTGGCCCATTCATTCCTATTTCTGGCATGCTCTCTTGCCTCTCTCACATCTATCCTCCTATCACCCAGAGCTTTCTTCACTCCATCCATCCACCGCAAACCTTGCCTTCCTCTTGTACTTCTCCCATCAACTCTTGCATTCATCACCTTCTTTAGCAGACAGCCATTTTCCATTCTCTCAACATGGCCAAACCACATCAACACATTCATATCAACTCTAGCTGCTGACTCATTTCTTACACCCGTTGTCACCCTTACTACTTCGTTCCTAACCCTATCTACTCGAGATACACCAGCCATACTCCTTAGACACTTCACCTCAAACACATTCAATTTCTGTCTCTCCGTCACTTTCATTCCCCACAACTCCGATCCATACATCACAGTTGGTACAATCACTTTCTCATACAGAACTCTCTTTACATTCCAGCCCAACCCTCTATTTTTTACTACTCCCTTAACTGCCCCCAACATTTGCATCCTTCATTCACTCTCTGACGTACATCTGCTTCCACTCCACCATTTGCTGCAACAACAGACCCCAAATACTTAAACTAATCCACCTCCTCAAGTAACTCTCCATTCAACATGACATTCAACCTCGCACCAACTTCCCTTCCCGAACATCTCATAACCTTACTCTTCCCACATTAACTCTCAACTTCCTTCTCTCACACACCCTTCTAAATTCTGTCACTAATCGTCCAAGCTTCTCTACTTCGTCTGCAACCAATACAGTATCATCTGCAAACAACAACTGATTTACCTCCCATTCATGGTCATTCTTATCCACCAGTTTCAATCCTTGTCCAAGCACTCGAGCATTCACCTCTCTCACCACTCCATCAACATAAAAGTTAAACAACCACTGCGACATCACACATCCCTGTCTCAGTCCCACTCTCACCGGAAACCAATCCCTCACTTCATTTTATATCCTAACACATGCTTTACTACCTTTGTAGAAACCTTTCACTGCTTGCAACAACCTTCCACTAACTCCATATAACCTCATCACATTCCACATTGCTTCCCTATCAACTCTATCATACGCTTTCTCCAGATCCATAAACGCAACATATACCTCCTTACCTTTTGCTAAATATTTCTCGCATATCTGCCTAACTGTAAAAATCTGATTCATACAGCCCCTACCTCTTCTAAAACCACCCTGTACTTCTAAGATTGCATTCTCTGTTTTATCCTTAACCCTATTAATCAGTACTCTGCCATACACTTTTCCAACGACACTAAACAAACTAATACCCCTTAAATTACAACACTCATGCACACCTCCCTTACCCTTATATAGTGGTACAATACACGCAGAAACCCAATTTACTGGTACCATTAACAACACAAAACACATATTAAACAATCTCACCAACCATTCAAGTACAGTCACACCCCCTTCCTTCAACTTTTCAGCTCTCACACCATCCATACCAGATGCTTTTCCTACTCTCATTTCATCTAGTGCCCTCCTCACTTCCTCTCTTGTAATCTCTTTCTCATTCTCATCCCCCATCACTGGCACCTCAACACCTGCAACAGCAATTATATCTGCCTCCCTATTATCCTCAACATTCAGTAAACTTTCAAAATATTCCGTCCACCTTTTCCTTGTCTCTTCTCCTTTTAACAACCTTCCATTTCCATCTATCACTGTCTCTTCAATTCTTGAACTTTGTATCGTTACTTAATATTTTGATAATGGGAATACTAATACTGATCGTTAGCCTATTGGAAGGAAATCACTGTATTGCTCGGTCGCTTTCCGCCGGTGATATGACGTCACCAGATATATAATATGAACTTGACAGAAATTAAAACTTTTCTTAATGTCTTTTTTACTGAAAATATATAGTGTATATTAACAATAAAAGAAAATAATAATTCACCAAGATAAACCAGTTTATTTTTATACAAGAAAATAGATTATTTTCAAGGAAATATTCGTCCTACTTCCGATATACTTGTGACGTCGTCACCCTGAAAATATCGCCGTAAAGTTGAATCGTCATAAGTCCCATAGGTCGTAAGTCGAGCACTACCTATATGGAAGACACCATTTATCCTCGAAGGAATCGCTCAAAGTGAGCCTATCAGGTGAAAGAAGTCTTCCTCCACAGGATGAAGAGACCAATGCCTGTCGTTGTTATCCGCACTCCCTCCCAAAAGTAGGAATACCTCTGAACAGGGGTTGGAGGAGCCAATCTACCACGGAAGGGGGAAATGGATAATTCCAAATCCTATAGATGGAATCCCCCGAAGGGAAAAGCAAAGTAGACTGTAGGCAATTCTTCCCGAAAGAAGAAAGATTGCATTTCAAGGAGATTTAAGAGAACGGCACCATTCGTCCTCTGACCCTAGTCCTGGGGACGTGTAGTACCATACGTGGCCTCTTCCCATTCTTTGATGCATCTGTAGGAAGCGTTAAAGCCAGGAAAAAAAGGGAGGTCGACTACGACTACTTGGACAAGATTCTCGTCTGGCAACCTTATTACCAGGACCATCTCTTATTCAGGTCTCGTAAAGAACCAGAGAAAAGGAAGATCCCTGGTGCTGAAGCCCCTGGCATCTGGCTCTTCCTGAGGAGATTGGATTCGACAGAGACCGATGCAGGCTTGGCAAACCTGTAGGAGCTACTGCAGTCTGATGACCATGTCTGTGGATGCCCAAATCCAATGTGGAAGTCGCGTATCTCATGAGATTTACTCAAATCTTTAGATCTTGGTAAATCGAGATGTCTTGGAAGGGCTTGAGACTGTTAGGATCAGCCAGTCATCCCAAAGTCTTTCAGAGAATTAGGCCAATCCTGAGGAACAGGTTGACCCTAGGGTAAATACCCCTGTGAAAACCTGATGTGTTATTTAAACTGGAGCACCATTCCTTGACATGACCGGCAAGATGCCAGATGTCTATGGAAAAAGACTAGGCGACTGAGTCCTAGTAGTCAAACTTGTTCAGTAAGTCATGGACTAACTGCTAGTATGGCTGCAAGCCTTCTCCGAGTTTGAAATCAAATTTGTTCCACAAGGAGAGACTAAAACTGTAGACTTCTGTAGGAAGAAGTGACCCTTGCCACTCGGCGGTATCTTGATGACCCGCGTCTTTCTGTGAAACTGGATGTTCTGATCACGAGAAGAAACAGAGCGCCGCTTCTAATCCATCAAAGGAGGATGGAAGAGACAGGAGTGTATACTCTTGTTGCTTGGATGAAATTTCTCTGTCCTTGGCATAAAAAGATGAGTACCTCAAGCCCCTAGGAGGAGTTTTTCCAATAATGGAAACCTGACTCTGGGACGAGAAAGGAAGCTATACCTATCGACCAAACTTGGCCAAAGGGAGAGAATTGGCAACGGAAGCATCATTGTCCGAGAACTGACGAACAAGACAGTCCAGTGAGGGTTGGAAAAATGTCTCTCTTGGCAAGGATTCAGTGGATAGAGGCTGAAGATGGTCATACAAAGCTTCAAGAGTGCATGGGCCGACGGAGACCTGGCGCACGCAAGATGCCAATAACCTCTTGTGTTCCAAGGAGACCACCCATCCAAGGGTTGACCAGATCCTCTGATGCATATAAAGATTTTAACAACTAAGCTGCTATAGCTGTCGCATTATACAACGCTGAATTCAATCCCCTAGAAGCGAGGTAATGAAAGAGGGAGTAACCCCATGGGGTTATGTCTCCCGATGCAAGCGGAGGAGCAGATTCATAGAAATTGTCTTCACAACTGCATCCAAGATACAATTTGCTGCCAGAAATTGGGCAACTGGAGCAGGTCCTATCCATGCAGAATCGGCTCGTAAGGTATTCACATAAACTCAATTGAAGCGAGGGAGGAGGGAGGAGGTAGCAGCCGAAGCAGCAACCTCGTCCTTGAGGCCTATGGCACATATGCCATTCAGTAGTAGGATGAAAGGTAAATGATTAATATACATTCATTGAACATCAGCGAGCTTGTCGCAATCGATGAAAGAGCCTCTCACCATGTATGAGGGTTCTTTGAAGTTTGACAACGAGATGAAAATCTAGGGAACCAAAGAAAACCTGCTTGTGAAGAACCAAAACCCAAAGAAGCAAGAGGGATATAAGCACCAAGGTTAGCCCTTGCTCATTACCCTGGCTGTCAAAGGAGAGAGCTGGGTTAAGTTCCAAGAAGAAATCCGAGCTAAACTCCTCTAACTCAAGGTGGGAGGGCTACTGAAGCAGCGTCAACCAAAGAGAGAGGTGTGAATGAATGAATGATTTGAAGTTCTTTGGCATCCTGACATCGAAGGTCATTGACGCCGATATCGTTTATTATAGATAAAGATTAAAAGAATATTCTATTAAAACCAAAAAAGTAAATACAGTATGTTATAAAACTTGAATAGCATTAAGACCTGCTTCTGGTATAAATTTAAAAATGCCACTAGCATTATACAACACATCATGTCCAAGGATCTCGGGAAGGATGAACCTCCCATCCTCACCCTGAGCCTCAAACAGATATCTATTTCTTTCTGTGTTATAAGTGGGGCATTCAGTCAACAAATGCCTCACTGTCAAAGGTATCAAACAGTCATCGCAATATGGTTGGTGTTGGTCCACCAGCAGAAACTTGTGCGTCATCCGAGTGTGACCAATACAGAGACGGCGAAGAGTAGTCTCCCAATTTCGGGGCATCCCATTATACCTCCAATGGGATATAACAATCGCAGTTTCTCTCATCTTATTTTCCGTTAAAATATCCCAATGCTTTTGCCAATTGTTATAAAAAGAATTCTTAATTGCTGGTAAAAAATCATTACAAAGAATGGGATACCTTCTTGGTAGCAACTCGGCTGCAGCACTCTTTGCCAGTGAATCTACCTCTTCATTTCCAGACACACCTACGTGTGCTGGAACCCAGCAAAATCGAACTGTTATACCTTTTAGGCCAAAAATTAAAAGCGACTCTAAAATCTTTAAAACTAAAAGATTGAAGGACACTTCTTGAATCACTATAAATGTTAAAATTGTCCTCATCTTTTAACGCTATTTTCTCAATAGTGATTAGTATGCCATATAATTCAGCAGTAAATATGGAAGATAATGGAGAAAGTGCACCTTTACAGTTAAAAGAACTACTATATACTCCAAATCCAACGCCAGCATCAGATTTGGAGCCATCGGTATATATAAAAGTTGATTCCCTATGTTCTTCAACACGTTCCATAAAAAGAGACCTAGCTTCTAATTCAGTTTTTTTTTTTTTTTAACACCAATAAAATATTTACAAAAAGATATCTCTGGTAATTTACATGGAAAGGTTGATGATACCTTAAATGGAAGTACCTTGCCTCTAATTATATCAAGACCTTTTAATAATTGTTTTACCCGAAAGCCATAAGGTTGAGGAGATTTTGGGTGCAACTCAAAATATGTTGAGTGCCTTACAAGACTTGCAGTCTGAAAGCTAAAGAGTTAGGGAGTCTTTTTAACCTAAACCAATACCGAATAATGGAAGACATTCAGTAATGGTCTAGAGGTAACTCTCCACCATCAACAAGGAGAATTGGGATAGGAGAGGTTCTAAACGCTCCTGTGGACAATCTAACACCAGCATGGTGTATTGAATGCAATATCTTTAATTGGCTTGGGGTGGCTGAGGAGTATATTTCACACCTATAACTAATTTTGGAAAAAATTAAGGCCTTGTATAATTCTAAAATAGTTTTACTGATGTATGGGACAATACTTTTAAAAGATTCAGAGCCTCAAGATATTTAGCTTTTAATGCCTTTAAGTGAGGAACCCATGTAAGCCTAGAATCAAAAATCAATCCTAAAAATTTAGCTTCACCTACACATGGGATCCATTGAGAGAGAGGTGTGAGGATGATCTATGTCATCAACATGAAAGTACTCTCTGAAGAGTATGAGACTCACGAGAAGCAAAAGCTTCAATGCAGTGAGGGTCTCAATCAGGATAGGTCGTCACGTACATGACTTTTGCTCCAGAAGGCAAAGTATCCAGAGGAAGACCGTAAGGGGTTGAAAGTGTATGCCATCAGAGAGCAGACTAGTGATGATCAAGAGTCGGCGAACAGCAAATGACATCCAAGCAAACGGCAAGCTGGTGAACACCGAGGAAGTGAAATGGTGAGCTATTGAACAGCGAGCCGACAAACGACCTGGCGAACGTCGATCGGTGAACGTCAATCAGTGAACTGCATGGTCGGTGAGTTTTCAAAAGGTAATCTGGTGATCGATGAGCTGACGAGCTGTTAGCTGGAGAATAGCGAGTTGACCATCAGCGAGTTGCGAAATGGCGATCGGCACGCTGCCGTTTGGCAAGTTGGCATACGGTGATTGGCAA
This sequence comes from Palaemon carinicauda, assembly GCF_036898095.1. Classification (NCBI taxonomy): domain Eukaryota; kingdom Metazoa; phylum Arthropoda; class Malacostraca; order Decapoda; family Palaemonidae; genus Palaemon; species Palaemon carinicauda. Next base: position 65,976,485 of record NC_090740.1, on the reverse strand, counting down.
ACGGCAATCAGTGAGTTGATGAATGGCACTAGGCGAATTAGTGAGGGTTGGAGATTGGCGAATGATGAGTTAGCGATCGACAATCAGCAAGCCAGAAAAAACGGCGACCTGGTGAACGGCGACCTGTGAACCAAGATCGGCAAACGGCTCTCACTGGCTGGCAATCGGTGAGCTGGCAAACGACAAACAGAGAGCTGGCGAACGATGATCGGAGACCTGGCGAACAGCAATATAGCGAGCTTTAATCTAGCGAACAATGAGCAGGCGAGCTGTGATCTGGGGAACGGCAAGCAGTAAGTTGGCGAACGGAAAGCTGGCGAGCATTCGAACGGAGAGCTGGCAGTTTCGAACTGGGGAATGGCGAATTGGCAATCAGTGATTCGGTGATCGGCAAACGTTGACCTGGCGAATCTGTGATTGGTGAACGGAGAGCTGGCAAATGGCAATCAGTGGCTGGCAATCAGCGAGCTGTCAAACGGCAAGCTAGAGATCGGCAAACCGCCATCGGCGAACAACGGTAGGCGAACAGCAATTGGTGGAATGGTCATTGGCGAGCTGGTGGATGGAAGGTTGGCGAATGGCGATTAGCGAACGGCATGGCGAACAACGATTTGCAAGAAGAGGTCGGCGAACGGCAAGCTGGGATCGATGAACGGTGAGTCGATGAATGACGAAAGGTAAGTTGGCAAACAGCGAGTGACGATCCCAAGCAGATGCAAACAGCTGATCTCGAAGAGGAAGAGCGGAGAATGGACAAATCCAATTCCTGCTGGAGGAATCCCCAGAAGGGGAGACAGAACACGTGAAGGCAGATTCTCCAATGGAAGGGAAAAACAACCTACATCTGGAGCCCCAATCGGCGATCCCTCGCAAGGAGGAAGATTGCCGAACAGTGGCTGGTGTATGGACTCCCTCGAAAGGGAAAACACCAACACCTGAAGGCGGACCACGGGGCAGCGCTCTCTGCTTCTCGCCAACAAGCATTGTTCAAGTCGGAGGTTGGCATGGAGCGTTGCCTGCAAAAAGCGGCCAAAGCTTGTCTCTGGGGTCCCCCTGAAGATATCCCCCCCCCCCAAAGGAATGCCTGAAGGCTCCCAGTCTCTCCCTGCCCTTGTTCCTTCACCGTAGCGTTAGAACTAAAAATTATACTCTGCATGGAACCTCCGAAGGGGTATTACCGTTGTCGGCACTTCTCCTCGCGAGCAGGAAGATTGCCAAACTGGCCAGTGGAGGTGCTTTCCCTCGGAAGCAAAAAAATAAGAAAAAAAACAACACTTGGAGGCAGGTGGGCAGCGCTCTCTGCGTCCTGTCAAAAAGCACTGATCAAGGTGGAGGTAGGCATGTAGCACTACCAGCGAAGCATAGCCAAAGCTTATTTCTGCTGTCACCCCAAAGGGATCAAACCCCAACTGGAACACCCTGCCCTTGTTCCTACGCCATATCATTAGAACGAAGGAGCAGAGGTAGAGGGTTGTAGAAAACGGAAACACTCAGAATCATGGAATAAGAAAAAAGAACAAAAATGAAGTCAAGGCTAGGAAAAACAGTTAGAGAGGAGAGAGAGAGACGTACATCTACTCTCACCGAGCCAAAAGTAAAAAGTGACTAGACAACACAGATGTGTTATGTGAGCAGGGTGGCCGGCTACTCCGGCTACCCCGCCTATCCCTCCTAACTAGTGGTGGGGTAGTTCCTCCTTGTTAAAAGTCTTATGGCTAATTTCAGCTTTGCCAAAAGTATAATCCCTATTAAATAGCGTAAGGTTTGTATGAGCGTCGTAACAAATTTGATAAAACTGAAAGCATCAGACAACTGCATTCACCATCTTTTTTTAAGTCGAAGTTTTTTTAAGAATATTCTTTCCATCTATATACCCAGAAACAAATCTTAGGGTGGCATAAGGGTATACAACGAGAATATCCTTGGCTGTGGCACGATATATAGTCACATAATTTTCTAAGCAATTTATTTTTTAGGGCCAACTTACTCTTTGCTACCTACAAATGAATTTCCAAATATATTTTCTTACAATGATACCTGTCTAGTTAGCCGCAAACATGCGATTCCTGTGACAGTCAATCTGTGGATAAGGGGGGCAAACAGTATGTCTTAAGAGTATACATTGAAAACTTACATTAAATCCAAGTACTTTATAGCCATCAAGAAATTTAAGTTGATTAAGCAAGTTAGCCCTCTGGCAACAGGCTGGTGGGGATGAATGTAACCGGAGGACTAGGTCATCATAATTCCTCTGTTGCTCACTCCTTATCCAAGATGCTTGGTAAGTACGTTCTATTGCTTTAGCAACCTGAAAAAGAAAAAGTAAAAACCTAGATGAGCTATAAATTTCTTTCTTCACAGAAATTATTCTATCACAGATATACAGTACAAATTCATAAATAAAAAATATTGGACAAACTTTACATTTTACATTCAAAGATTGTTTTCATTAAAGCCTTACCACTATGTATGATAATGCATGAAGGAATTTACCAAAGAATTTACCAAACTCTCTACAAGGTAAATTCTTAGTAACCATATGCAGCAGTAAATGTATTTTACAGCATCCTTTCAGCTTTTAGCTACATTCCTTACCCCTTTTGTATTCCCTACAATTCAATTTACATTCTCCCAAACTTCCTAACCAACTTGTTTAGGTTTTTCTTGTACTAGTTTACCAATTTGCATGAAAATATGACAAATTTGGAAATAATTTTTAATATTTCTAATTATACAGACCTGCAGGTCTTTACAGTGGAGATATATTTTGGCGATAGCTGAAACTAGCCATTAAGCTTTTTGCAAGGTGTAATTACCCTCTGCTAGTTATCAAACAATTAGAATAGCGCCAACGTATCCCTGCAAGTCGTAAGAGGCGACTAGAAGGGACGGGACGAGGGAACTGGGAACCCCCTCTCCTGTATTATAATCCTGTGAGACATCAAAGAGGTGGAGTTGGGGGGAGAGTGACTGCTCCCCACACTCTAGTTTAGGGGTGTTTGAATGTGCGTGGATGTAGTACGATAGAGAATAAAAGATGTGAGATTGGAAGTATGTTTAGGAATAGAAGGATGGATATATTGGCTTTGTGTGTGAGACAAAGATAAAAGGGAAAGGTGAAGTGATGTTTGGTGAAATGTCTGATAGAGTGTCTGGGATTGAAAGGGAAAGAGCAAGAGAAGGTGTGGCTTTATTGCTGAGTCAATGGATGACAAGTAAAGTAGTGGAATGGAAGGAGATATCATCTAGGTTAATGTGGGTAAGGGTTAGGTTGGGTAGGGAAAGTTGGGCTTTTGTCAGTGCATATGGGACAGGTTGTGAGAAAAGTGAAGAGCGGAATGAGTTCTGGAATGAATTAACTAGGTGTGTAGAAGGACTGGGTAGAAGGAATTATGTAGCTAGAGTGGGGGCTGGAGAGGTAGAAGGTGTCATTGGGAAGTATGGCGTACCAGGTGAAAATGAGAGTGCTGAGAGACTGGTAGATATGTGTGTTGAGCCAAAGAAAGATAAAAACAAGTAAACATGGGTAAGAGTGGCAAATGGAAGAGTGGTAGAAAGGGCGTTAATGGAGTATGTGTTGATAACTAAAAGAATGTTTGGAAGATTGAAAGACGTACATGTGTTTAGAGGTATGGCTAACGGTGTGTCTGATCATTTTTTGGTGGAAGGAAAATTAATTGTAGCAAAGGAGTGGGGGAATAGAGTAGGTGGATGTAAAAGGGAGCTAGTGAGGGTTGAAGAGCTAATAAAACCGGGGGTAAAAGAGGAGGAGTGGAAGTTAGTAAAAGAAAATTTTGTTGGGATTGCAAGTGATTTGTGTGGCAAGAAGTTTGTTGGAAGCAGCATGAGGAAAGGCAGTGAATGGTGGAATGAAGGAGTGAAGATCAAAGTAGAAGAGAAAAAGAGGGCTTTTGAAGAATGGCTGCAGAGTAATAGTGTAGAAAAGTATGAAAGATTTAGAGAGAAAAATGTGTAAGTAAAGCGCAAGGTAAGTGAGGCAAAGAGGGCAGCTGACTTGAGGTGAGGTCAGGGTTTGGGTCATTCATATGAAGATGATAAGAATTAGTTTTGGAAAGAAGTGAAGAGAGTAAGAAAGGCCGGCGCAAGAATTGAAGAGACAGTGAAAGATGGAAATGGAAGGTTGTTAAAAGGAAAAGAGGCAAGGAAAAGGTGGGCGGATTATTTTGAAAGTTTACTGAATGTTGAGGATAATAGGGAAGCAGATATAATTGCTGTTGCAGGTGTTGAAGTGCTGGTGATGGGAGATGAGAATGAGAGAGATTACAAGAGAGGAAGTGAGGAGAGCACTAGATGAAACGAGAGTAGGAAAAGCATCTGGTATGGATGGTGTGAGAGCCGAGATGTTGAAGAAAGGGGGTGTGACTGTACTTGAATGGTTGATGAGATTGTTTAATGTGTGTTTTGTGTTGTCAATGGTACCAGTAGATTGGGTTTCTGCATGTATTGTACCACTATATAAGGGTAAGAGAGATGTGCATGAGTGTTGTAATTCAAGGGGTATTAGTTTGTTGAGTGCAGTTGGAAAAGTGTATGGTAGAGTACTGATTAATAGGATTAAGGATAAAACAGAGAATGCAATCTTAGAAGCACAGGGTGGTTTTAGAAGAGGAAGGGGTTGTATGAATCAGATTTTTACAGTTAGGCAGGTATGCGAGAAATATTTAGCAAAAGGTAAGGAGGTATATGTTGCGTTCATGGATCTGGAGAAAGCGTATGATAGAGTTGATAGGGAAGCAATGTGGAATGTGATGAGGTTATATGGAGTTGGTGGAAGGTTGTTGCAAGCAGTGAAAAGTTTCTACAAAGGTAATAAAGCATGTGTTAGGATAGGAAATGAAGTGAACGATTGGTTTCCGGTGAGAGTGGGACTGAGACAGCGATGTGTGATGCCGCCGTGGTTGTTTAACTTGTATGATGATGTAGTGGTGAGAGAAGTGAATGCTCTAGTGCTTGGATGAGGATTGAAACTGGTAGACGAGAATGACCATGAATGGGAGGTAAATCAGTTGTTGTTTGCGGATGATACAGTACTGGTTGCAGACGCGGAAGAAAAGCTTGGATGATTAGTGACAGAACTTGGAAGTGTGTGAGAGAAGGAAGTTGAGAGTTAATGTGGGTAAGAGTAAGGCTATGAAATGTACGAGAAGGGAAGGTGGTGCCAGGTTGAATGCCATGTTGAATGGAGAGTTACTTAAGGAGGTGGATCAGTTTAAGTACTTGGGGTCTGTTGTTGCAGCAAATGGTGGAGTGGAAGCAGATGTACGTCAGGGAGTGAATGAAGTATGCAAAGTGTTGTGGGCAATTAAGGGAGTAGTAAAAAATAGAGGGTTGGGGATGAATGTAAAGAGAGTTCTATATGAGAAAGTGATTGTACCAACTGTGATGTATGGATCGGAGTTGTGGGGAATGAAAGTGACGGAGAGACAGAAATTGAATGTGTTTGAGGTGAAGTGTCTGAGGCGTATAGCTGGTGTATCTAGAGTAGATAGGGTTAGGAACGAAGTAGTGAGGGTGAGAACGGATGTAAGAAATGAGTTAGCAGGTAACAGTGGATATGAATGTGTTGAGTGGTTTGGCCATGTTGAGAGAATGGAAAATGGTTGTCTGCTAAAGAAGGTGATGAATGCAAGAGTTGATGGGATAAGTACAAGAGGAAGCCCAAGGTTTGGGTGGATGGATGGAGTGAAGGAAGCTCTGGGTGATAGGAGGGTAGATGTGAGAGAGGCAAGAGAGCGTCCTAGAAATAAGAATGAAAGGCGAGCGATTGTGACGCAGTTCCGGTAGGCCCTGCTGCTTCCTCCGGTGCCTTGGATGACCGTGGAGGTAGCAGCAGTAGGGGATTCAGCATTATGAAGCTTCATCTGTGGTGGATAATGTGGGAGGGTGGGCTGTGCCACCCTAGCAGTACCAGCCGAGTGAATCCCTTGTCAGGCTGGGAGGAACATAGAGAGGAGACATCCCCTTTTTTGTTTCATTTGTTTGATGTCAGCTACCCCCCAAAATTGGGGGAAGTGCCTTGGTATATGTATGTAGTCATCAGAGGGAAGGAGCGGGAGTAGACCAGCCACCGAACTCACACTTGCACTAGTAACAAACTGTCACTTTGTAATTGTGGCAAAACTTCCAGCGAAAGGTGATGGCAGGACCAGTATGTGTAAAGAGCTCCAGGTTTGTATAGTTAGGAAAAATACAATTTACATCCAAATCTGTCATTTTTTCCGATGTTATATACAAATTCTTACTCACTCCATGGTGGGTGGAAGTCCAAAACAAACTGGCTGGTGATTGACCTGGGGGTGTTACTCTGTTTTGGATGAGCTGTTTAGAGGCACCATGACCAAGGCCGGGTCATTTGGGGGTTAAGAAAGGTTCCACGTGGTACGAGTAGTGCTTTCACACAGCTACTATAGGCTGTGAGTAAAGGGGTCTCACTCCATTTCTCGTAAGAGTCCGGCCTTATGTAGCGGAAAGTGCTCCACTGAGCCCGACAAGGGGGAGAAAAAGATGGCAACCACTTCCCACCATCACCATCTAGCTCCAAGAAGCTGTGGTGTGATGGACTGGAGCGGGACATGAACAAGTCCAATGCCCTTCAGTGGAAAACCCGCAGAGGGGGGGGGTACAATTGAGGAGAAGGCCGTCTCTTCCATGGGCAGGAAGGACAATCAACCCCTTGCACTCCTGATGGCACATAACCTCGTGGGCAAGTACTGTCAAGCGGGAGCTAACGGAGGTCTGTCGTCCCTTGGAGGGGCGACACTTCAACACCTGGAGGCGGACCTTCGGGCCACTCACGTTGTCTCTCCTCAGGCCGAGCAAACTCGGTTTAAAGATCAACTCCGTGAACAGCCCTCGGGACGTAGCTGAAGCTAGCCCCTGGGATCGCCCCAGGGGATCCTCTGACAAGTCACTCCACGATGTACTTGTCCTCAACTGCTCATGCCCACCCGCCTGAGCAGGGTGAATGCCAGGGCGAGCAGGAGTGGAGGTTTTGGCAACCAAGCGCGCACGAGAGACTTTTGGTCTAGGACCTCCAGAGTCTCGCAGGGGAATATCAGAATCAACCCCTGGGGAGGATGTTCACTCCCGTAGCACGCCCAGTCGCAAGACCCATTGCGGCCGTTCCTTGCACGGGGAACCTCTAATCCCCATAGAAGGCTACAACAGATAAACAGCGTCGTCAAAGAGAGAGACCCCTACAGCTATTGGAAGCAATGGAAGGTCGCGACACGTAGGTTTGTTCCAGAGTAACATGAGCACCACTCGCACTATATCAACTCTCAGAGGAAGCCAATCTAGCAGTCATCACAGCAAGATAGAGTTGACAGAGAATGAAGGCGAGGATTTTTATCTTTCGAGACTGACCTCAAAGGGGAGGAATCCCTCTTTGCCTTCTTCTTTCGGCAACTACTAAATCTCAGCCACTAGGAGGGCAACCACTCCCTACACTCAGAACATGGAGACTCCCGCGGACAGAGACTGTGAGGATCAGTCTCTTAAGCCAACATGTATGTGCCATATTGGCGCCCTTCAATGCCAAGACAAACCGCATGGTCTTCAATATCCTCACGGGCAAACACACCCTAAAGAGAGTAAGTGAGATGGAAATATTTTAGCCTTTAAGGCCAGTTGTCGTAAGGAAATTTTTTTATTTCTTAGGTTTTGTAAGAGGAGGAATGGGACATGTCTGCACTCCACCACGTTGAAATGAAAAATGACGGTCAGTTAGTAGTATACTGTATAGTGTAAGCAGGATGGCTAGCCTATCACACTCCTTCCCCCAGCTAACTAGTGAAGGGTATTTACACATCGCAAAAGTGCTAACTGCTAGTTTCATATTCGCCAAAATAATACTTCTAAGTAGAGTGTAAGGTTTGTATGTTGCACTGAATTGTATGTTGCACTGAAAAAAATTCTATCAGAAAGAAAAAGCAATAGATCAAAATAGCCAGATGAGGGCACCAAAAAGTACATTAAACGGATTTTGAGCGAAGTGAAAAATATATTTTCGGGTGAAATAGCCATGTCGTCCTGATGGAAGGTTCTTATAGGTAGCTTTCTAAGGGATATTTGGCTACAGTGATATTCCCAGAGAATTGATCTTTAGGTCTCCAGAATTCTAACTCCTGGCCCGAATATCCTTAAAATGATATTTTAATTATAAAATAAATTTTTGAATATACTTACCCGGTGAATATATAATAGCTGCAACTCTGTTGCTCGACAGACACATACAGTAAAAAAAACTCGCCAGCGATCGCTATACAGGTTGCGGGTGTGCCCACCAGCGCCAACTGTCGGCCAGATACCACTCTCGATGTAAACAAAGACTCAATTTCTTCTCATCCCACTGCGTCTCTATTGGGGAGGAAGGGAGGGTCGTTTAATTTATATATTCACCGGGTAAGTATATTCAAAAATTTATTTTATAATTAAAATATCATTTTTAAATATTTAACTTAGCCGGTGAATATATAATAGCTGATTCACACCCAAGGAGGTGGGTAGAGACCAGAGTTAAATATGTTTACATCGTATAAGCTAAGAGTTTTTTATTTCATTTTGGCAGTTATCAATATAACAAAACCAAAATAAATAGGTACCTGGTAAGGAAGTCGACTTAGACGATTACTCTGCCTTGTAAGTACGTCTTCCTTACGGAGCCCAGCGATCCTCTTAGGATGCTGACAGACCCCCAGGAGCTGAAGTATCAAGGGCTGCAACCCATACAACAGGACCTCATCAAACCCCTAATCTGGGCGCTCTCAAGAAATGACTTTGACCACCCGCCAAATCAACCAGGATGCGAAAGGCTTCTTAGCCTTCCGGACAACCCATAAAAACAACATTAAAACATTTCAAGAGACAGATTAAAAGGATATGGAATTAGGGAATTGTAGTGGTTGAGCCCTCATCCACTACTGCACTCGCTGCTACGAATGGTCCCAGTGTGTAGCAGTTCTCGTAAAGAGACTGGACATCTTTCAAGTAAAATGACGCGAACACTGACTTGCTTCTCCAATAGGTTGCGTCCATGATACTTTGCAGAGATCTATTTTGCTTAAAGGCCACGGAAGTTGTTACAGCTCTAACCTCGTGCATCTTAACCTTAAGCAAAGATCGGTCTTCCTCACTCAAGTGTGAATGAGCTTCTCGTATTAACAATCTGATAAAATATGACAAAGCATTCTTTGACATAGGCAAGGATGGTTTCTTAACCGAACACCATAACGCTTCAGATTGGCCTCGTAAAGGTTTAGTACGAGCTAAGTAGAACTTAAGAGCTCTACCAGGGCATAAGACTCTTTCTAGTTCATTGCCTACGATCTTTGATAAGCTAGGAATATCGAAAGATTTAGGCCAAGGACGAGAAGGTAGCTCATTTTTGGCTAGGAAACCAAGTTGCAGAGAACAAGTAGCTTTTTCTGACGAAAACCCGATGTTCTTGCTGAAGGCATGAAGCTCACTGACTCTTTTAGCCGAGGCTAAGCATACCAGGAAAAGAGTCTTAAGAGTGAGATCTTTCAGGGAGGCTGACTGTAAAGGCTCAAACCTGTCTGACATGAGGAATCTTAGGACCACGTCTAAATTCCACCCAGGAGTAGCCAAACGACGCTCCTTAGAGGTCTCGAAAGACTTAAGGAGGTCTTACAGATCTTTATTGTTGGAAAGATCTAAGCCTCTATGCCGGAAGACCGAGGCCAACATGCTTCTGTAGCCCTTGATAGTAGGAGCTGAAAGGGATCGTACTTTTCTCAGGTATAAGAGAAAATCAGCTATTTGGGCTACAGAGGTACTGGTCGAGGATACGGAAACTGACTTGCACCAGTCTCGGAAGACTTCCCACTTCGAATAGTAGACGCTCTCCTTGCTCTAGCAATCGCAATGGCTGCCTCCTTCGAAAAGCCTCTAGCTCTCGAGAGTCTTTCGATAGTCTGAAGGCAGTCAGACGAAGAGCGTGGAGGCTTTGGTGTACCTTCTTTACGTGTGGTTGACGTAGAAGGTCTACTCTTAGAGGAAGACTTCTGGGAACGTCTACTAGCCATCGAAGTACCTCGGTGAACCATTCTCTCGCGGGCCAGAGGGGAGCAACTAACGTCAACCTTGTCCCTTCGTGAGAGGCGAATTTCTGCAGTACCTTGTTGACAATCTTGAATGGTGGGAATGCGTAAAGATCTAGATGTGACCAATCTAGGAGGAAGGCATCTATATGTATTGCTGCTGGGTCCGGGACTGGAGAGCAATAGATTGGAAGCCTCTTGGTCAGCGAGGTTGCAAAGAGATCTATGGTGGGTTGACCCCAAGTCGCCCAAAGTCTCTTGCACACATCCTTGTGGAGGGTCCATTCGGTTAGAATTACTTGACCTTTCCGACTGAGACAATCTGCTAGGACGTTCAAGTCGCCCTGGATGAACCTCGTTACTAGGGAGATGCCTCGATCTTTTGACCAGATGAGCAGGTCCCTTGCGATCTCGTACAAAGTCAGTGAGTGGGTACCTCCCTGTTTGGAAATGTACGCCAAGGCCGTGGTGTTGTCCGAGTTTACCTCCACCACCTTGCCTCGAAGGAGATTCTCGAAGCTTATCAAGGCCAGATGAACCGCCAAAAGCTCCTTGCTGTTGATATGCATGCTCCTCTGACTCGAGTTCCACAGACCTGAGCATTCCCGACCGTCCAGCCCAAGTCCGATGCGTCCGAGAAGAGAACGAGGTTGGGTATCTGAACTGCCAGGGGAAGACCCTTTCGTAGGCTGATATTGTCCTTCCACCAAGTCAGACAAGACTTTATCTTTTTGGAAATCGGGATCGAGACCGCCTCTAGCGTCTTGTCCTTTTTCCAGTGAAAAGCCAGATGGAATTGAAGAGGACGGAGGTGTAGCCTTCCTAGCGAGACAAATTGCTCCAGGGATGACAGCGTCCCTACCAGACTCGTCCACAGCCTGACTGAGCAGCGTTCTTTCTTCAGCATCTTCTGGATGGAGAGTAGGGCTTGATCTATTCTGGGGGCCGACGGAAAAGCCCGAAAAACTTGACTGTGAATCTCCATCCCTAAATACAGAATAGTTTGGGATGGGACCAGCTGTGACTTTTCCAAATTGACTAGGAGTCCCAATTCCGTGGTCAGATCTAGAGTCCAATTGAGATCCTTCAGACAGCGATGACTGGAAAAGGCTCTGAGAAGCCAGTCGTCCAAGTACAGGGAGGCTCTGATCTCCGATAGCTCGAAACTGGTACCCCACATTCCTGTAAACAAACCTCAGAAACGGTTAGGAATCCGGGTGTATAGGAATGTGGAAGTATGCCTCCTGAAGGTTGAGAGAGACCATCCAGTCGCCTTCCATAAATGCTGTCAAGACAGCCTGGTAGACTTCATCGTGAAGTTTGTCTTGACAATGAACACATTGAGCGCACTTGCCTCTTACGTACTCCTGCAGTGAACATGGCTGCCAAATCATGGAGCCATCCCTGAGGGACTTGTCCCTGCAGAGAACGTGGCTGTCAGATCATTGGAGCCATCCCTGAAAGCCTTGTTTATGCATGACATAATTGTACAGCAAAACTTCAAAGGCTCGAAAACAGCTGTGAAGTTGACCTGTAAAATCTTGGAGCGTCTCCTGGCCAGGCGCCAGGGAGAGTCTACGAGATTTGAGAAGTCTATCTGGGCAGAGGCAGGAACTCCCAAGCCGAGAACTTCTCTCGTGTCATATCAGACTCTCGCTCTATAAGCCAGTTTAAAAGAAGGGAAAGCAAAGGCTGTATCCCCCAAACTCCTCCTGGTGAAAAACCAGTCGCCTAGCAAACGTAAAGCTCTCTAGGAGAGCGAGAGAGCACTAGCTTATAAAACAACGGCTTCGAAGTAGCTAGGCCTAGTGTAAGCTCTGACGTTTAGGCGAACGAGGAGCAGCAGTTACAAAAAGATCCGGACAAAGATCCTTAAAAATCAGCATGATTTATTTAAAGTCCATAGAGGGCTAAGCAGCTTTAGGCTCCTCTCCGTCTGACAGAGTCCTCAAGGGAATATCAGTAGGAGGGGGAACAGCAACTTCCTCATCTAAAGGAACCTTGTCCGATAATAGCTGAGTCTCAAGCAAGGGAGAGACCTACCGTGGTGGCAATGCTTTACAAGCAGAGTCCACACGCACTGGTGCATTAGTAGCGGACCAGGACGCAACGTCATGTAACTGCTTGACAGTCTGTGAACTGTCAACAACAACAGGTGCGAGAGACCAGGACGCAACGTCATGTAACTGCTTGACAGTCTGTGAACTGTCAACAACAACAGGTGCGTGAGGACGCACAGCGTCCACTCGAGACTGCTTTGACTGCCTAGACTGAGCAGTCAAAACAACTCTAGAATGAGGAGGTTGACGCACAGCGTCAAAACAAGTCAACTCCGATTGTTAGCGAACGTCCTGAACGTCAACAGGAGCATCAGCAAGTGGCCTAACGTCCAAATGTGGCTGAAAATCCACACGAGACCGCATCGAGTGTGGTTCTAAAAACAACCTGACTGACGTGACTTAGCTACGCCAACGTCAACAGGACGCACAAAGGAACGTTAGGTTGGCTGAAAGCCAGGATCTCGATGAGATAAACGGCTAGGCTCAACGGACTAATCGGCAGAATAGTCTTCCATAAGGGAGGCAAGCTTAATCTGCATGTCTTGCCGTACAACCCATTTAGGATCAACGGAAAAGGTTGCGGTAAGAGACGAGGGTAACGTTTGTGACCGCAAAACCTTGCCAACAAAAAGACTCTCGGAGTCTGTGTTACGCTTTTGTTAGGCGGCGAGCAGTCTTCCGATGACTGCATAGGGTCAGAGCTGTCCTAATGGCTACAACCAGGACGCTGGACCTGTCCTGAAAGGACTGACTTTCGCTTAAGGGCCTCAAAACCTTGTTTCAGGTTTCTTATGCGAAAAGCCTTCGGATGACGAGGAGAAAAACGTCTCTCTCGCCTTATGGTAGGGGAGATCTTGGTAAGATACACCCGATACCATAGAGGGAACGTCTGTTCGCTGATCAAGGCGTCTCGAACCCATAAGTCGTACGACATTACTTCTCCCCTGGGCTTGGGAGCTTGCAAGAGGTCCCGGACTAGGTGAACGACAGGCACGAACAGACGAACCCTCGGTCGTAACACTGATAACACTGCGCAAAATCACTTTATCACTACGATTTTCTGTTTTGCACTTATTTCACTGAAATCGAAACTTTTACTGATTTCTACCTGAAGCACGCAATTCTACCCTCATCAAAAGGTAGTAATTGCGAAATCAGTCGTATAATGCAAGCACATTAATACCAGCAAAAAACAGTAAACATCTTTTAAGATAAAAGAAAAAAAAAATCAGTGGCTGGGGAAGAGACTAAACACTAGTTCATTCAAAACTACGTTTTCAATCTCTCACCGTACATTGCCTGGGGACGAGAATAAAAAACTAAAAACGTTTTATTCTTTCTCCCCGTACAGAGACTAGGGACGAGAGTAACTCGAGAACAACGTTACCCGCTTGAACGGAACGTTTTCTCTCCTCTCTCTCCCTCCGTCTCTATCTCTCTCTCTCTCTCTTGATTTCGCACCTAAGAGAAGAGCCCAATTACGTTTCGTCAAAAAAACATGTTATTTGACCAAAGGAAAAAACTGAAAGGTTTTTCAATTAAAAAGTTCCTTTAAAATAGAATTTAAAACATTTAAGCTTTGAAAGAAGAATGAACAAAACGTCAGAATCGATTTACTCTTTCTGCAAAGTGAAACCGTGATACTCTCTCTCTCTATCGTAACGATAGAGCGCAAACTGCGTAGCATAAATAAACTAAACGTTAGTTCATCTTTGAAACAGTACGAAGACTATTCAAAGAAAATCTTTCATAAAATATCTATTAAAAAATATTCATTTAAAAAGTTTTAAATCATTAGCTCTTTAAAAGCTATTTACGATTGAAAGGGCTCAACGTTGTTTAACTTCGGTTTCCAAGTTAGGACCGCCTACTCTCAGGAAAGGTCGCATATAAACAAATCATTAAAATTTATTTTTATGTTTATTATAAATGGAAAGTTAATCGAAGAGGCCTAATAAAGGCGGTGAGATATAAAATACATAGAGGAAAATCTATAATTAATTTATAACGTGATAAGATAATTGCTAAAAGCCTAAACACACTTCCGTCTAAGAGAAGGGTCGGCCATTTAAAAGTCAAAGAAAGTCCATACTCTCTTTGTCATCAAAAATTAAATCTATCCAAAAAAGAGTTCAAGATTTAAGATGAAGATAAAACACCTGCACTGCGAAAGCTCAAACCAAAATGAAGTACTTCACCAAATATGTTGAGAAAACTCCAGGTTCTACAGCGAGTAAAAGTACGTCTTGTCGACACGTCGACAGAGAAGAAATTGAGTCTTTGTTTACATCGAGAGTGGTATCTGGCCGACAGTTGGCGCTGGTGGGCACACCCGCAACCTGTATAGCGATCGCTGGCGAGTTTTTTTTACTGTATGTGTCTGTCGAGCAACAGAGTTGCAGCTATTATATATTCACCGGCTAAGTTAAATATTTAAAAATTTCTCTTAAGGATATCGCATAATATCAGGGGACGTATATCTTGATACGACACATAGCAATCTTCACCCCGAATAGCGTTTTCGTTTCGAGGGGGAAGAGTGGCGAAAACAGAAGGGGAGCCGTTATCAAGGTTACCTTTCCTCCCGTACTATTAAGAGTATCCAAGATGGCGCTTAATCCTTGTAGCATTGAGCATGGTGGTACAGATATAGTATTTTCAGGAGGGATCCTGCCAAGGCCTTTTCTTATAGAAAAGGAGGGCGGGTCCATCAGGACGACATGGCTATCTCACCCAAAAATAGATTTTTCGCTTCGCTCAAAATTCGTTTCGCTCAAAATTTGTTTTTTGGGCTCAGGCCATGTCGTCCTGATGGAAGTTTACCAGAGAATTACTAGAAAGTACTGTAACTGTGGATTTTTAAAGGTGCCTTAACCTTGGGACAAATTTTCCTATGGCCATACAAGCCATTGAGACATATGACATTACCGTTATACGTCACTAACACTAATCATAGACAATGTTAGCGCTTCCTGCCCCCTGCAGGAAAGAGTCATACTAGAGTGTAGGAAAGGGGTCTCAAGGTTTGCATATATTGTATGAACGAACATAGCATCAACTATATATACATGTGTCTCAAGGTTTGTATAATGTATTGGAACATGGCATCAACTAGATATACAAGTGTCTCACTGTTTGTACATTGTGTTGGAACCTAGCATCAACTAGATATACAGGAGTCCTATTGTTTGTATATCGTGTTGAAGCAAAAGTATCAGCTATTTTTATTGTCCAAACATACAAAATATGAAGTTTTACTTAGGTAATTAGGTAAGAAAACTCTGGCTTATATTTTATTTGTATTAATTGTAGGGCGAAATAAGATGCAATTACACATTAATAGGTATTTATTCACAATAAATTATCAAATATAAGGTAACATGAGTAATATATGTTAATATATGTAAAGAGAAATATACATTAGGCAACATAGTACAGAAAATTTTGTTTCCACCAGAAAGGGAAGAAATGATTAGTGCCCCACTTGAATTTGAAAATTTAATAAAATTTTCTAATATAGTTTTCTGCAATGTTGGATATTATCAACACTGTGTAAAGTACACACGGCATGAGTTTTATCTGTATAATTCTCCACCTCCAATAATTTGAACAGTTTTTAGTGTCACCATGGTGACACTCATTTAAAAGGTATTGTACTGGAAGGTGTCAACACCTTTCCCCAGAAATTGAAAGTCCCAATCAATTCACTGTTCATCGCAGTACTAGACGACAAGTTTTAATACACTACCTGCCGCCCTCACAAAATACTTCAACTCATGCACCTGTTTTGCATAATGTTTATAGAAAACTCTGGATGATTTCCATCCAGTGTACGAGTGAAGACGCTCAAAGTCCATATACTGAAAAAAGTTCAGAGATGAAGCAATTTTCCTTGGATCGTGACCTGCGGGTGTACTGTCAGGATCCGCTCTGCGAATATAGTAGGTGAGCTTCGCCCTCAGCTGTCTTAGAGATAAGTTTGATCCTGAAGTTTCTCCTTTAAAGAGCTGTCCTCCCCTGAAGTCTGAAGTTCTTCGAAGATAGACCTTTAGACATTCTACTGAACACAGAGATATATCTTCCTTCAGAGGGCAGATTCTCCAGGGACCCCACCTTTTAGTGGGTAGCTCGTTCTTAATGAGAAAGGTTGGATCAGGAAAAAGATTCAGTTCTCCCGCTTCTGTGAACTGAATATGGCCCTCGTCTCTGGATAGGGCCACTATTTCACTAACTCTAGCCCCCGAGGCTATACCGAACAGAAAAAATGTCTTTTTGAGTCAAATCCTTAAGAGAGCAATCTTCATTGTTCACTGTTGAAGCATAGTGTAGGACCTTGTCCAAGGACCATGAAATGGGCTTCGGGGGAGCTGCAGGCCTAAGTCTAGCACATGCTTTAGGATTCTTGTTAAAGATTTCGTTCAACAGGTCCACTTGGAAGGCGTATAGCAGAGGTCTAGTCAGAGCCGACTTACACATAGTTATGGTGTTGGCTGCCAGACCTTGTCTATGAAGGTGGATAAAGAAGGACAGACAAAAGTCAATTGAGATTTCTTTCGGTTTTTTTGCTTTGACGAAAGCAACCCACTTTTTCCAAGACGATTCGTATTGTCTTCTGGTTGACTTAGACTTGTATTCTTCTAAAAAGTCTATACTGCCTTTTGAGATCTCAAATCTTTTCTTAACTGCTAAGGAGAGAAAATCATGAGATGAAGGTTTTGTGTTCTCTGTGATGAAACGAAGACAGTCCACTTCTGTACCTGTTGAGATAGTGCTGGGTCCGGTAGAGGGACTAGCCTCAGCTTCAGTTCCATTACCAGAGGGAACCAGTTGCTATTTGGCCACTTGGGAGCCACTAGAGCCGTCGTTCCTCGAAAAGATCTCAGCCTGTTGAGGACCTTCATTAGGAGATTGGTAGCAGGGAACAGGTAAATCTGGTTCCATCTGTTCCAGTCGAGGGACATGGCATCCGTCACCTCTGCTAGAGGGTCCTCGTATGGTGCTACATATCGAGGTAGTTTCTTGTTGTCGCTCGTCGCAAAGAAGTCGATCTGCAGTTCCGGGACTTGATGTAAGATGAAGGAGAATGAGTCTGCATCTAGGGACCATTCTGACTCTTATCGGCTTGACCCTGGATAGAGTGTCCGCCGTCACATTGCGGAACCCTTGAAAGTGAACTGCTGATAAATACCATCTCTTCTTTTCTGCCAGACGGAAGATAGCCAATATCACTTGGTTGATCTGGGGCGATCTCGAGCCTTGACGGTTCAGACATCTCATTATCACTTCGCTGTCCAGGATCAGCCTGATGTGGGCTGATCTGCGAGGGGAGAATTTCTTCAACGTTAAAAAGACTGCCATGGCCTCCAAAATGTAGATGTGAAAGGTCTTGAACAAAAAAGACCAGGTCCCTTGGACTTTCCGTTGAAGGGAGTGACCTCCCTATCCTTCCGTCAAGGCATCCGTGTGGATGGTCACCGATGGTAGAGGTGGTTGCAAGGGCACAGTCCTCTTTAGGTTCTTGGCCTTCGACCATGGCTTGAGAAGTGATCGTAGTTAAGTCAGTACCGGTCTTCTTTGATCTCTTCGAGCGTTTGATGCGTATCTTCTCTAGACTCCTGACGCATCTTTAAGTTGTGCTTTTAGCACTGGGTCTGTCACACCTGCGAACTGGAGAGAGCCCAGTACTCTTTCCTCTTGGCATCTTGAGATCCTGTCGGATTTCAGTAGTCTCTTGACAGATCCTGCAATCTCTCTCCTCTTCCTTGGAGGAATAGAGAGACGGTGTGACTT
Source organism: Palaemon carinicauda (assembly GCF_036898095.1). NCBI lineage: Eukaryota > Metazoa > Arthropoda > Malacostraca > Decapoda > Palaemonidae > Palaemon > Palaemon carinicauda. The sequence continues at coordinate 65,958,553 of NC_090740.1, read as the reverse complement.
CAAGTTCCAATGGATTCCAAGCCATTGAAACTCTTGAGCTGGAGAAAGTCGAGACTTCTTGATGTTGATTTTGAATCCCAGATGTTCCAGGAACTGGATCACTTTCATAGATGCTTGCAGACAAGCCGTCCTGGATGCTGCCCACACCAGCCTGTCATCCAGGTACGCTGCTACCTGAACGCCTTCTAGGCGTAGATGTTGAACGACTGCGTCTGCCAATTTCGTGAAAATCCTTGGGGCTATGTTTAGTCTGAAGGTCATGGCTCTGAAGACGTACTTTTTCTTCTGCAGTCTGAATCCTAGGTAGGAGGAGAGGGGGCAGTTGACTAGAATATGCCGATAAGCATCTGCCAGGTCTATCGAGACTGTGTACGCCCCTTTTGGTAACAGGGTCCTTATGTGTTGAAGGGTTAACATCCTGAACTTGTTCTTCTCGATGAACTTGTTGAGTGGCGAAAGGTCTAGAATGACTCTGAGTTTGTCTTTGTCCTTCTTGGGAACACAAAACAGCCTTCCCTGGAATTTGATGGACTTTGCCCTCCTTATTACCCGTTTGCTCAATAGTTCTAGGGTATATTCTTCCAGTAAGGGGGTGGAGTGTTGGAAGAATTGAGGAAATGTTGGTGGAGCCTAGCTCCAGCTCCACCCAAGTCCGTTCTTGATTAGGCTGTGAGCCCAAGGATCGAAGGTCCAACAATCCTGAAATTGTTGGAGCCTCCCTCCTACCTGAAGCAACTCATTGCTTCTGTTTTCCGGAGGATTTACCACCCTGACCGCGTCCTCCCCTACCTCCCTTACCTCGTGAGGGATGTTTTGAGGAGCCCCGTCTGGAGCCTCTACCTTTGGGATGAAAGGTAGTGGTCTGCCTCTCAAATGCAGGATTGAATGCTGGTGACTGGGTAACCAGCTGTTGAGGTACCATCTGGTAAGAGGTTTACGGTTGAGCAACCACTTGGGGCACCGCGGTTATGGTGACTGTGGGATGTTGTTGCTTGGCAGGCCGAGAGAGTAGTCTAGGTCTCTTAGTCTTCTTATTAGGCTGGGGACCCTCATCCGGGGAAGACTTCCTTTTGGATGACATTCTCCACTTCTGGAGAAGGTTCCTATTCTCCGTTGCGGCTTTGTCAACTACCTCCTTGACCACTTCATTTGGGAAGAGGTGTCCTCCTGTAAAGAGAGGAAATCTAAATGAGTATGCAGTTGTTTATCTCACCTGATAAACAAATATGTAAAATATTACTATTAATATTTTAACCCTTATAGCTTAGGATAGTCAAGCTAGAAAGGAACTAGGAAAGACACATACTTGTGTTTCCTGTCCAGCCAATTGCTGTGACCTCCCCCAAAATTAAAGCCATAGAGTCTTCCTATTCAGGATACCCAAGAGAAGGGTTCTAACCCCTAGGGGTAGATAAGTGTATCTTAACACTGACCCTTCTTAAGGTCTTTAATATTGTGGGGTAAATTGTTAACTGATTAGATATCAGTGTATTGAAAGAAATCTTTTCTTTCAATACAAGATTGGTCTCAACAATAGACTGTGCAAGGATACACAGGGTATGTTGGAAAATAACTACAGTATAATATATACTATAGTTTTCTGTTTGCAGTATAATCTATGCTGCAAATATACTGGCTACTGTATAATCATATACTGTAGTTCAGCCGGCATGTTGCCGGCTAGGCTAGCAACTGGTGGCACGATCCAGCTAGCATATCGCCTGCTGGTTAGTACCTGGCAGCACCGGCCCAGCCAGTATGTTGTCAGCTGGGTTTGTACCTGGCGGCATCGGTCCAGCCGGCATGTCGCCAGCTGGGTTAGTACCTGGCGGCACTAGCCGACAGAGAGAGAGAAAACATGGAGTGAAGGGCTACGTTATTAAATGTTTATTAGCCATAAATAAGGGCGCAAGTACTTAATCTTACTGCCTTCCTCCAGGATGAGGGTTCAAATGGAAGGGGAGAATGTATCATTCAAGCTTCCATCCAACAACAAAAACCGTTGCCGGTCACTGCCGACTTCGGGGATGTGGATAGCAATCCAAGAGAGGACTGAAGAACACTCGACAGTAAAGGTGTCTCCCACCGGCAGCCGTCACAACCTTTCCCGGAGCTTTGCGTTCGTAAGGGAAAGACTGAGTGACTATACATCTGCTTATGTAGGAGCCCGGCCGGCGCCACAACCTACCCGGCAAGCGATGAGATTGTAGGAAGACGGCCACAGGGTTGAAACAGCTAGGCCATCGCTAAAGGACAGAGAGGGGCAGGGAAAGGGTCCTGTATTAAGTGTGGAAGAAGGCAGCAAGGTTGCCGCCACTACCACACACGGGAGAAACTCTTTCACTATCGGCGTCATCCTAGGCGGCAGAAGAATATCTATTCTTCAGCCTAGGGTCTGCCTACACAGGACTAATCTTCTAGACCACAGGGGAGAAGGTGGTGGCATCATACCACCACTTCAAGTGCAGCCTCGGGAGGCATGGCCTCCTATGCCGGCAGCTGTAAGCCGGCAGGGGAGTGACTAATCACCCTGCTGCTCGGCCGCTAGCAAAAAGACTGAATACTCTGAGGTTCTGTCAAAACCCAAAGCCGGACTATCCGCCGGCAAGGGTAAGAGACAGAAAACACTAGCCTAGTCAAGCCGGACTGACTACTCTATGGCAAGACCAAGATAGGGTTGGCGCCCATGGTGGCACTCAGAGGGAAGAAGGGATTACCCTCAATCTCCACAGGAGACGAGTATCGAGTATATAATAATTCTAGGAGATATCTATCTCCTAATGAATTAATAAACGATACAAGAGGGTAAACTGGGAACATGTATAAAAGTATACTGAAGCGCATAGACTAGGTAGCCTAGCGCGAGGCGAGATTTCAGTTACCTTAATCGCCGAAACTCTAACGTATACGATCGACATAAGGAGGAGGAAATATATGCATAAATATATAAATCTTAACTAGTATAATTGTGCCTAAATAGCTTTCATAATTTATTAATGCTATTACAACTAGGAATGTCATTCTGTAACATGTAGGAAAGTAAACTGAAGCGCGTAAGCTAGGTAGCCTAGCGCGGGGCGAGATTCGGTTACCTAAATCGCCGAAACTCTAAAAAGCATACGAGCTACATAATATATAATATTCTTAGTATAATTGTGTTTAAATAGCTTTCAAATTATTCATGCTATTACAACCGGGAGTGTCGTTCTGCTAACTAAATAAAACCTGCGTCAAGAACGACAGTGCCCATGGCGCCTCCAGTGATCGGCCGAGCTCCGAACTCTTAAAATTATTCTAATTTCTCTGTGAGGCAGGAGCTAAAAATTATACACAGTAAAGAATAAATAATCAACTTTCCAGAGGCAGAAGAAGCTGGAGATTGCATGATAATCCTCGATAAATCGATCACAAACGTTAGAGCAACAGGGAAAACCACCGTGCGAATTCGCTACGAAAATAGGAATGAGCGCCATCTTGGATACTCGTAATAGTACGGGAGGAAGGGTAACCTTGATAACGGCTCCCCTTCTGTTTTTGCCACTCTTCCCCCTCGAAACGAAAACGCTATTCGGGGTGAAGATTGCTATGTGTCGTATCAAGATATACGTCCCCTGATATTATGGCCCCAAAATACCCTGTTCTATGGTAGCCAAGTCAAAGTGAAGGTTGCTCTACCTGTCAGGTGGGAGGGACTTCCCTCCCTCCCACCTAATGACCAACAAGATTTACCATGTAAAAGGTTTAATGGACGCTTCAGCTTCACCGTTGTCATACTCCAATTAAAATACTGATGGACTGTATTACGTGTAGGAATGACTATAAACCCTCTCAAAATGACAAATTCATTCATAATTTGTATTTTTCCTAACTATACAAACCTTAGCCATTTAATATGGGTAATTACTTTCGACATAGCTGAAATGACGAGCCATTAGATTTTTAACGAGGGTTTACAACCCCACTGCTAGTTAGCGGGGTGTAGGGAAGTGTAGTTTGCTAAACCGGCCCCCCCCCCCCTCATACACTGTGATTTAGCTCACTTTGCTTAGAGGTAGGACTTTCCCGGCGGACAGGACTGGCGGGCAAGTTTAATTAAATAGCTAAGGTTTGTATAGTTAGGAAAAATACAAATTATCTACAAATTTGTCATTTGCTCCGTAACTGAAATACAAACCACGCTATTTAATATGGGTGACTCACCCCTTAGGAAGGGTGGTAAGTCCCAGCCATTACTGGCTTTGGTTTTTGCCCGGGGACTCAATATTTGAGTGTGTCAGTACTCAGTAATAAGGAGTCCCTGCTCCTCGATAGTATCTTGCTGTGCAAGTGCTGCGGCCTACATAAGCTGTGTGTGAAGGTATGCAGTGTGACACGTCCTAGGAAGTTGACCTGGAGTTCTTTAGATGGAACTCAAGGCTAGGACTCTCCCAATACCACCTCGTAAGGGTATGGGGACGTGACAGTATTAACTTAATACTAGGAACACAAGGAAGCATGGTTTACCTGCAGTGGTTTGAGGTCAGCTATTCAGAGAACCCAGGATGCTGCTTTCCCCAAGAGGGGGGAGGATGAAGAAAAGAGTAAGGGCCAGACATACTTTTTCATTCATGCAGTCTAAAACTGGGTAACAATGCCCTCAACCTTCTGCTTCCTGTCCATTAAGGAGCCTGAGGTTAGACCAGCTGTTGTGCAGCCACCACAGGGCCGATAGAGAAAGTATCGAGACTCCTGTTGGTCACGTCCTGCAGGTAGTGGGCTGTGAAGGTCGTTTGGCGCTTCCAGACCCCAGCTTGTAGAACCTGCATCACAGAGAAGTTTCTCTTGAATGCCAGGGATGTTGCGATGCCTCTGACATCGTGTGCTCTAGGGAGACGTGACGGAGGAGGGTCTGGATTCAAGGCATGATGGATGACCCTTCGAATCCAAGCTGAGATGGTATTCTTGGTGACCCTCCTCTTTGTCCTACCTGTGCTCACAAACAGGGCTTGCACCTGGGGATGAACTGCAGCTGTTCTCTTAAGATAAAGCCTCAGACTCCTTACTGGGCACAGTAGGAGATGGTCTGGGTCATCTGTTACAGAACGAAGACTCGACACCTGGAAAGAGTTAATCCGAGGGTCCGGCACTCCTGGATTCTGAGTCTTGGCAACAAACTCAAGGACGAACCTGAACGTTACCACCCCCCATCTCCTTGAATGGGCGACGTCGTATGAGAGACCATGAAGTTCGCTGACTCGTTTGGCCGAGGCCAAAACTAGCAGGAACACCGTCTTCCAAGTAAGGTGGCGATCTGAAGCCTGGCGTAATGGTTCGAAGGGAGGTCTCTTAAGAGACCTGAGAACTCGAACCACGTTCCATGGAGGAGGTCTCACTTCCGACTGAGGGCGGGTTAAGTTCATACCTCCGTATGAGTAGGGAAAGTTCCAGAGAGGAAGAAATGTCCACTCCTTTGAGCCTGAAGGCTAGACTTAAGGCTGAGCGATAGCCTTTCACTGCCGAGACTGAAAGGTGCATTTCCTCCCACAAATACACGAAGAACTCCGCTATTGCTGGAATAGTGGCATTGAGTGGAGAGATATCCCTTCCACGACACCAACCACAGAAGACTCCCCACTTCGACTGGTAGACCCCTGCGGATGACCTACGCAGGTGTCCAGACATCCTGTTCGCAACTTGCTGCGAAAATCCTCTCTCAGTGAGGAGATGCTGGATAGTCTTCAGGCGTGAAGTCGAAGCGAAGCTACGGCTTTGTGAAAGATGTTGGCGTGTGGTTGTTTGAGTAGCTCGTGTCGTGGAGGGAGTTCCCTCGGGAGCTCCGTTAGGAGCTGCAGAAGGTCCGGAAACCACTCTGCGTGATGCCATAGCGGAGCTATTAGGGTCATCGAGAGATTGACCGATATTCTGGTCTTGTTGAGCACCCTCCTCATCAGACTGAACGGGGGAAAGGCGTAGACATCGATGTTGTCCCACCGTTGTTGGAAGGCATCTTGCCCGAGCGCCTTGGGATCCGGGACTGGGGAGCAGTACAGCGGAAGTTTGAAGTTCAGCGCTGTAGCGAACAGATCCACAGTCGAGGAACCCCACAAAGTTAGGACTTTGTTGGCTACTTGACGATCCAAAGACCACTCGGTACTCACTATCTACGTCGCTCTGCTCAGACTGTCGGCGAGCACATTCCTCTTGCCTGGAATGAAGCGAGCCGAAAGTGCGATCAAGTGGACTTCGGTCCATCTCAGTATCTCTACTGCGAGATGGGATAGCTGTTCTGAAAAGGTACCTCCCTGCTTGTTGATATAAGCCACTACTGTGGTGGTGTCGCTCATCACCACCACAGAGTGGCCCGCCAGGTATTGTTGGAACTGTTGAAGAGCCAGGAATACGGCCTTCATCTCTAGCAGGTTTATGTGGAGGTACTTTTCTGATTCTGATCACAGGCCTGAGGTCCTGTGGTTCAGAATGTGAGCCCCCACCCTTTCTTTGAGGCGTCCGAAAACAACATCAAATACGGGGGGAGGACGAGAAGATCCACTCCCATTCGTAGGTTCTCGTCTGCCACCCACCACTAAAGGTCCGTCTGTTCCGCAGAACCCATATGGATCATATGTCCAGGGAATCGTGACCTTGATTCCACCGGGACTTGAGTCGCCACTGGAGAGATCTCATTTTGAGGCGACCATTGGGAACTAGACGGGCCAGGGATGAGAGGTGACCGAGGAGACGTAACCACGATTGGGCTGGAAGTTCTTCTCATCTGAGGAAAGGCCTCGCGACCTTCCTCAGCCTTGTTATCCTGTTGTCTGATGGGAAGGCTTTGTGGAGATTAGTGTCTATGATCATGCCTAGGTATACCAGTTTCTGAGTGGGCAGCACAGAGGACTTCTCGAGATTTACCATGATCCCTAGATCTTGGCAAAGTCCCAGAAGTTTGTCTCGGTGACGAAGAAGGGCTGCCTCCGAGTCTGCTAGGACCAGCCAGTCGTCCAGGTAACGGAGGAGACGGATACCGATCCTGTGAGCCCATGAAGATATTAGGGTGAACACTCTGGTGAACACCTGCGGTGCTGTGGAGAGACCGAAACACAGCACCTTGAACTGGTAGATCTTGTTGTCTAGGCAAAATCTTAAGTACTTCCTTGAAGACGGATGGACTGGGATCTGGAAGTACGCGTCCTTCAGGTCCAGTGTGCACATGAAGTCTTGCGGTCTCACTGCAAGTCTGACCATGTCTGCTGTCTCCATGCTGAACGGGGTCTGCTTGACAAACCTGTTCAGGGCTGAGAGGTCGATGACTGGTCTCCAGCCTCCAGACGCCTTCTTTACAAGAAAGAGTCGACTGAAGAAGCCTGGGGACCCGTCGACTACCTCTTGGAGAGCGTCCTTCTTCAACATGGTCTCAACTTCTGCCCGAAGGGTCTGCCCCCTTGCCGATCCCATGGCAAGGGAGCTCAACGACACTGGATCCACTGTCAGGGGAGGTAGAGATGTCGTGAACGGGACGCGATATCAATGACTGATTACTGAAATCATCCAGGGATCGGCCCCGAGTTGCTGCCACCTTGTCGTGCAACTTTGCAGGCATCCCCCCACTGGTGGACATGCCAATCCTAGCGTTTGCGGCCACGGCCGCTCCCTCTAGGATTCTTTCCTCCCCTAGAGGACTTTTTGCCCTTCTTGTCCTTGACAGGAAAGGGCTTAGACACTTTTGTCTTCGCTGCAGCTGCCTTCTACGTAATCTTGACAGGATGTGGTTACTGTGTAAGTGGAGGTTTGTAGGGCCTCGATGTTAGGGCCCTATGGAGAAGGGAATCCTGGTTGGATTTCTTCCACCTCTCAGCAGCCTGCTCCACGTCCTTAGGCTCAAACAAATTCTTACCGAGGACGGAAGAATGTCTGAGCCTGCTAACGTCAGTACAGGGGACCTTTTGATGGAATCTCTCAGCCACTGCATCCTGTCGTTTCAATATAGTGTTAGCGCACAAGCTCAAGACTTGGTAGGCTAGAAACTCGATGGTACGCGTGCCTGGGAGCAAAAAGGTCTCCAAGGCCTTCCTGGTGCTTTCCTTGGACAGGTCCTCAGACCGCACCAGGATGCCCAGAGACCCTAGCCAGATGTCCAGCCACGAAGTAGCCTGCATGGCACACTTCGCACTCTTAACCCCCGTGACCAGGGCAAAGCCGCACTGGCCCTCGAGGGTCTCTGAGTACCATAGACTCGGTCCAAGACCGTGTCCTTGCCCTCACAAGGAGGAATCTCTGGATCCGGAAATCCATTGAGAGTCCTCATGAGGGTCAGAACTTGCCAGAACGCATGTTCTGACTCCTGTAGCTCTCCTCCTGAAGGGCTGGCAGCAAAGTCTCTTGTCCCCAGAGGCTCTTCCTAGGGGGACTCGCGGACGTTCTCCAAGGGTTTGGCTGGCTCCTGTCTAATCCTTGATGAAAACTTAGGCAAAGTCTTCGAGTCCTTCGGCTCCCTCCTGGGAGGAATACAGGACTCCAGCAGTGATGGTGGAAGGCTCTTCTCAACCCCTACCTGAGAAAACTTCAAGGGGCGAGGTGGAGTTTCCCCCATAGGTGCGATGGGGGAATGACCCGCCTCACCTGACTCCCCAGAGGACGGGAAATCCTCGTCCGCAGGGGAGGGAGAGAAAGTCTGGGGGGGAGAGGGAGCCTTCCTCAAGGACTTCTGAGGAGACAGTTTCGCCCTTGGAGAAGTTACCACGGAAGGAACTCCTCTCTTCCTCTTCAGGGGAGACGAAGCCGCCACTGTTTTGTGACCAAGTTCAGAGAATACAGGCTCAAAAGACTGCACGAGAGCTCTGACAATGGTACCAAACCAGGGCTTCTCCCTCTGGAGGGAAGGGGATCGTTCGATCCCTAGGAGGAGTAACCAAACGAGGGTTCTCCTGAAAAGATGGTGAAACAGAAGAAGAAGAGTCCTTGGACCTATCCGGAAACCTCCCCTCCTCCGACGAGCACCCTGTTCTGCGCTTGCGGGGTGGGGAACGAGACGATGATGACCTGGCCGCGCAATGTCCTGCGGCTTCACGTGTGGGATCGCGCCTATGATCGCTCTGGGGATCGCGCTGCAAATTGCGCTGGTGGTCACTCGATGGGCCCTGCCCTGGGTCGCGCGCGGGAGAATGTTAGCGCCCGCGCGCAGGCGTGCGAAGGCAAGGGCGCGTGGGCGAGTGATGGCGCGCGGGCGAGCGATGGTGCGTGGCGGCTTGACCAGGCGATGACAGGTGGCGCGCAGGAGGCTGGATAAGCGCTCACGCGCGAAGGCAATTGTTCGCGCGCGCAGGATCTTGCCAAAGGGCCCGTGAGGGCGAAAATGTTGGGCGCGCACACGCAGGAGAAATATCTCTAGCGCGCGGGCGCACAGAGCGTGTATCTGGCTGATCCACTGGGCGAGGGCGCGCGATGGCGCACAGGTGAGCGCTGGCAAGCAGGAGCAACTGGAACTACGCCCAGATCCGGAGATCATGGACGTGCCTGGTGCACAGGAGATCGTGGGCGCTCATGGCACGCATCAGGATGCGGGTGCACAGAAGTGCGCTGTCGGTTTGGAGACCGCTGAAGTCCTGGTGAGCGCCTGCGCACTAACTCAGGAGACTCCAAGGCTGTGCGCTGGCGCACAGGTGAGCACTGGCGCTCTATATCAGGAACGACAGCAGTTGTGCGCATGTGCGCAGTCGCGCATTGAGGCATTATAGAGCACTGGAGGTCCGGTGAGCGCCTATGCGCTATCTCTGGAACTTCCTTTGTGCGCTGACGCACAGGAGAGCACTGACGTACAGGAGAGCGCTGGTGCACTAAACAGGAACCAGTGGAGAGCACTTCCGCACAGGTGAGAGCTTACGCGCAGATGAGCTCTTGCGCGCTATTGCAGGAACTATTGCAGGGGCACGCTGGCGCGCAGGTGGTCGTGGGCGCGCAGGGGAACCCTGGCGTGTAATAGCAGGATCAACAGCAATTGCACGCACGCGCACAGGTGAGCGCTGGCACGCTAAGACAGGAACATCTGCTGCAGGTCGTTGGCGCGCAGGGAGTACCTGGCGCTTAAGGGACTGAGACACAATCTTGTGCTCAAGTCCCTTATGCCCTGAAGGGACCGTTGCCTGTTTAATAACAGGGTGTGATGGCGCCCACAGCGCATCGGCAGCCAGGAACGGCGACGGCAGGTCAGCAGGTCTGGAGGGTGGAAGGTCGGCGTGTCCTGTGTAAGGACGACCTTCCACCGAAGGAGATCGCAAACGATCTCCGGAGAGGTCCAAGGAGGTAGCTGGCAGGATAGGTGAACGACGACGAGGTTCTTCTGCGGAGGACTGTGGAGATGACGAGCCGAAGAGGCGCCTCCTAACACCCTTGTGAGGTGAAGGAAGACCTCTACGGCGAAGGGGAACGCGAGCTTTCCGCCTTATACGCCCTCTGGGGGCCGTAGGGCCAGCAGGCTGACCATCAGCAGTCCTCCGAAGAGGAGTGTCTGAGAGTGAACTCCCTTAGTTCTTCCCTCGAAGGATGTTCGGAGGGGGAAACTAAGCCTTCAGCTACCGCAGCAACATCAGGAGCAGAGGTTTGAGATAACACATCAGAAGCCTCTGTCACAACAATGTCGACGATAGACAGAGGATTGATCTCTGCTACCGTCGGCGACTGTTTGACAGCTGCCCCCAACTTGATCATGTCAAACAGAGCTTCCTTGGAGGCCGAACCCTGAAGCCCCAAGGAAGCCCAAAGCTATAATAAATCATTATTATTAACAGACAAAGAAATATCCTCCTCCAGGGGAGGAGGAGGAGCTACCTCGCTATGGGAGGCAATTCCCTCTCCCACACCCCGGGATCGGTCAACAGAACTACGGTCTACATTACCACTCGACGGCTTCTCGGAAGAAACCGATCGAGTGGGAGCTTCGGAGGAGGTTTGGGCAATGGAGGAAGAGTCCTTGGGATTTTCTTTTTTCAAAGAAACCTTTGAAGGAGAAATATCCCGTTGGGACTTCTTCTTCCGGCGCCGAGAAAACCTCTCCCACTGGGAGGTAGACCACTCCCTACGCTCACCACATACGTTAACACTATCACACCCTTGGCCCCTACAATGAGGACACAAGGTGTGGGGATCTGTGTCGACCGTCGACATAAATGTGCCACAAGGGCGGTCAGGTAAACCAGGACACTTACGCATGATAGCAGAGGCCAACTTCACAAACACTCTGGAAAAAGAAAAAGCAAAGAAAGATTAATAATGGCTGATCAACAAAAGCGAGGGTGAAAGCGGACACGTCTGACCGTCACCCGAGCCGATAGCGAAGTGAGCTAAATCACAGGTGTGTGGGGGGGGGGTAGCAAGCCACCCCTCCATAACCCAAGCTAACTAGCGGTGGGGTAGTAAACCCTCGTTAAAAATCTAATGGCTCGTCATTTCAGCTACGCCGAAAGTAATTACAGTGAACCCTCGTTTATCGCGGTAGATAGGTTCCAGTCACGGCCGCGATAGGTGAAAATCCGCGAAGTAGTGACACCATATTTACCTATTTATTCAACATGTATATTCAGACTTTGAAAACCTTCCCTTGTACGTAGTACTGTTAACAAACTACCCTTTAATGTACACAACACTTAATGCATGTACTACAGTACCCTAAACTAAAACAGGCACAAATATTAAAGGTGATTTTATATCATGCATTTCCTAAACATGCTAAAAAGCACGATAAAAAATGGCAACCAATGTTTTGTTTACATTTATCTCTGATCATAATGTAGAAACAAACTGGAGGTAGAGCTTTGCTTATTACCCAGACATATTTCCCATACTTTTCCCTTAGAACTACATCACATCTTCCTACTTTAGATATATAGATGATATATATATATATATATATATATATATATATATATATATATATATATATATATATATATATATATGTGTGTGTGTATATATATATATATTTATATGTATACACATATACATACCTACATATATACATAAATACATGCATACATATATATATATATATATATATATATATATATATATATATATATATATATATTACTGTATATATATGGGTTATGGAAAAAATCCGCGAAGTGGTGAATCCGCGATGGTCGAACCGCGAAGTAGCGAGGGTTCACTGTACCCATATTAAATAACGTGGTTTGTATTTCAGTTACGGAACACATTACAATTCATTAACTTCAACCTAAAACTATTACATGTAATGCTAATAGCAAATTTGAAGCTTACATATCACAAAACCTTTATGATTTAAATATACAGTACAATACACTATCTACAATAACAAACATACCCTTTCATTTAGCACTCGAATCTGCTGCCTCTCAGCTTCCAAGAATAATCTTTCTTGCTTCAAAAGGTGAGCTATTTCCCCAATGTCTGTTTGTAAACTTCCCATATTTGCAGAGCTCTGAAAAACAAATATTGTAAACCAGTATTAACTTTTTGCACATCATCTGATTTCTCTAAAAGAATAACAGGTGACAAAATTCACAAACCATTAATGAGCAAGTATCCACAACTAACCTTTATCTAAAATATGGTGAAGTAGCTGCAGAGCTTTTCATTATTTTGATACTGGGAATGATCTAGTTACCTGTAACAACAATGAAATTAATAATAAAAACTTTTACTCTTACACAAATAAATATGACAAATTTAGAAATAATTTGTAATTTTTCTAACCATACAAACCTGAAGCTCTTTACTAAGGAGACATATTTCAGAAGCAGCTGAAACTAGCCGTAAAACGTTTAGGGAGGTGTAGCTAAGCTAACTACCCTCTGCTAGGTAGCGGAGGGGGGTAGCAGGGTTAGACCCGAATTGCCCGCTCACACATGTAGTAGCCATAAAAATACACTTTGCAATTGCAGCTAAGCCTTCCGGGGGTAGGTGATTGCAGGCCAGTATGTGTAAAGAGCTTCAGGTTTGTATGGTAAATACAAATTATTTTCAATTTTGTCATTTATTCTGGCACCAAATAAAAACCTTTCAGCTCTTTACTGTAGAGGCTCATGTTTAGGTAGATGGAAATCCAAAGCCAACTCGTTGGTCTTTAACTAGAGGTGCGACTCTTATGCTTCGCACGAGTTGTGGAAGAGCATACCCTATCACCTTGCTACCTCTCAGTGAGAGCATTGCAACAACCAGGTAAGACACCCTGGAGCTAAGCTCTTCTCTCACCTTTCCTACCTCGCTGGGAGATCGGGCAAGGTAACAAATATAGAGCATACTGTATATCGGGTTAAACAAGGGACAATGGTACCAACCTGCAGTCAGAGGAGGTTAGCTTGCAGAGTTCCTTGGATGTTCGAGGGCCAAGAGAGGAGAGAATGAAAAACGAAGAGGCCAGTCAAACGCACATTCATACTAGACTTACAACCATGTAACATCTGCCCTCAACCAACTGCTACTTGTCCTAAGGGAGCTGAGGCATTACTGACTACATTTTGTGCAGCCATCACAGGATCTATGGAGAATGTGTTCAGGCTCCTGTGGGTTACAGGTTGTAAGCTGTGAAATTTTTTTTTACATTTCCACATGCAAGCTTGTAAGACATGTATCACATTAAAGTTCTTCTTGAAGGCCAGAAATGTGCTAACACCCCTGATGTCATGAGCTCTATGTCTACAGTTAAGAGGAGTTGAGTCCAAGTGGAGGGCTTGTTTGATGACCTTCCTAATCCAGGAAAAGATTGTGTTCTTTGTAATTCTTCTCTTGACCCTGCCTGTGCTTACAAACAGTCTACTGACCTGCGGACAGGCTCGAAGGTTCCGCCTAAGGTATTTCCTCAGCGTCCTAACAGGGTATAATAACAGTTAATCTGGGTCATTTGTTACAGTACAGAGACTTTCAATAAGGAAGAGCCCGAATCTAGGATCTGCTGCGGCTGGATTTTGAGTCTTAACTAAAAACTCAGGGATGAAGTCGAGTGTCACTTGGCCCCATCACCTAACTCTTTTAGCAGAGGCCAGAGCTGACAGGAAAACTGTCTTTAGGGTCAGGTCACAATCTGAAGACTGACTATTAGGTTCGTAAGACACTCCTTTCAGAGATTGCAGTACATGCACTATATTCCAAGAGGTCAGACTGACTTCTGACTGAGGGAATGTAAGCTAGAAGCTATGTATGAGGAGGGACCTTTTCATCAAGGAGGATGTGTTAACTCGGTTCAGTCTAAAGGCAAGGCTTAAGACCGAGCAATATCCTTTCACTGACGATACTGAGCATATTCTTTCATTCCTGAGGTACAATAAGAACTCAAGGCCGAGCGATATCCCTTCACTCATGATATTGAGCAGATTCTTTCATTCCTGAGGTACAATAAGAACTCCACTATAACTGGGATAGTAGTGCTGAGAAGAAGGAGCGATACCCCTTCCAAGACACTAACCACAGAAGATACACCATTCCACCTGACAGAGGGTAGAAGACAACTCTGTCAACTGGCTACGAAAAGCCTCGTGCCTAGAGAAGTTGCTGGATAACCTCCAAGAGTAAAGCCATAGCAAAGCTAGAGCTCTGTGGAATATCTTCACATGTGGCTGTCTGAGTTGATTGGGAAGTGGATTGACTGATTGATTGATTTGAAGTTTTCTGGCATCCTGACATTGAAGGTCATTGACGCCGATATCGTTTAGCATAAGTAAAGAATAAAAGAATATTTAATTAAGACCATAAAAGTAAATATGTCATCATAAAAGTTAAATAACTTTGGAAGAACTTCTGAAATAAATCTAAAAAGGTCGCTAGCATTGTACGACACATGTCCAAGAATCTTGGCAAGGATGAACCTGCCATCCTCACCTCAAGCCTTAAACAGATATCTATCGCTTTTTGTTCTAAAGGGCATTCAATTAACAAATACCTCACTGTCAAGGGTATCAAACAGTCATTGCAATATGGTTGGCGTTGGCCAGTTAGCAGATACTCGTGTCATCTGTGTGACCATTGCGCAGATGACAAAGAGTCATCTCCCACTTTCAGGGCATCATGTTATACCTCCAAGGGAATATAACCTTTGTTATTTCTCTCATCTCATTTTAAATTAAACTATCCCAATGGTTTTGCCAATTATTGTAAAATGACAAATTCGAAGATAATTTGTATTTTTCCTAACCATACAAACCTTAGCTATTTACATTGGGTTTACCTTTTAGCGCAGCTGAAATGACTATCCAATAGTTTTAACGAGGGTTGATTACCCCCGCGCTAGTTAGCGGGGGGTAGGGGAAGGGTAGTTGCTACCCCTCCCCCCCCAACACACCGGTGACTTGCTTCACTTCACTTAGAGGTAGGACTTGACTTGGGGGTCAGGGATGGCGGGCACATATGTGTAAATAGCTAAGGTTTGTATGGTTAGGAAAAATACAAACTATATTCGAATTTGTCATTTGTTCCGTAACCGAAATACAAACCACGCTATTTACATTGGGTGACTTACCCCTTAGGAAGGGTAGAAAGTCCCCAGCCTTACTGACTTCGGCTTGCCCGGGGGCTCGATCCCTCAGTGAGCAGCACTAGAGAGAGGGAGCCCCTGTACCTCACAAGTTCCTAGCATCGCTAGGAACGAGTGGCCTACATAAGCAGTGTGTGGAGGAGAGTGTGACTCGTCCTATGAAGTTGACCTTGAGACCTTCAGATAGGAATTCTAGGATAGGACGTTCCCAATACCACCTCGTCAGGGTATGGGAGACGCAAGAGTATTAAGCTTAATACTAGGAGCACAAAGAAGCATGGGTTACCTGCAGAGGTCGAGGTCAGCTATGCGAGGACCAGGATGCTGCTTCCCCAAGAGAGGGGAGAATGAAGAAAGAAGTAAGGGTCAGACATACTCTTTCATTCACGCAGACCAAGACCGGGTAACAACGCCCTCAACCTACTGCTACTTGTCCAAAAAGGAGCCTGAGGTTAGACCAGCTGTTGTGCAGCCACCACAGGGCCGATAGAAAACGTATCGAGGCTCCTGTGGGTCACGTCTTGCAGGTAGTGGGCTGTGAAGGTCGTTTGACGCTTCCAGACCCCAGCTTGAAGTACCTGCGTCACAGAGATGTTTCTCTTGAAGGCCAGGGATGTAGCAATACCCCTGACATCGTGGGCTCGAGGGCGACGTGACGGAGGAGGGTCAGGATTCAGGGCATGGTGGATAACCCTTCGAATCCAAGCTGAGATGGTGTTCCTGGTGACCCTCCTCTTAGTCCTGCCTGTGCTCACAAACAAAGCTCGCACTTGAGGACGGACTGCAGCCGTTCTCTTCAAATAGTGCCTCAGACACCTCACTGGACATAGTAGCAGCTGGTCTGGGTCGCTTGTTACAGAACGGAGACTCGCGATCCTGAAAGAGTCGAACCGTGGATCCGGCACTCAAGGATTCTGAGTCTTGGCAACAAACTCAGGGACGAACCTGAACGTTACCTCCCCCCATCCCCTTGAATGGGCGATGTCGTACGAGAGACCATGAAGTTCACTAACCCGCTTGGCCAAAGCCAAAGCGAGTAGGAAAGCCGTCTTCCTAGACAGGTGGCGATCGGAGGCCTGGCGTAATGGCTCGAAGGGAGGTCTCAAGAGACCTGAGGACTCGAACCACGTTCCAAGGAGAAGGTCTCACTTCCGACTGGGGGCAGGTAAGCTCATAGCTACGTATGAGTAAAGAGAGTTCTAGCGATGAAGAAATATCCACGCCCTTCAGTCTGAAGGCCAAGCTTAAGGCTGAGCGATAGCCTTTCACTGCCGAGACAGAAAGGCGCATTTCTTCTCACAAAAGACTCTCCACTTTGCTTGGTAGACTCCCTCAGAGGACCTTCGCAGGTGCCGAGACATTCTCTCCGCAACCTATTGCGAAAAGCCTCTCTCCGCGAGGAGACGCTGGATAGTCTCCAGGCGTGAAGCCGAAGCGAGGCTACGGCCCTGTGAGGGACGCCGGAGTGGGGTTGTCTGAGAAGCTCGTGTCGTGGAGGAAGCTCCCTCGGGAGCTCCGTCAGGAGCTGCAGAAGGTCAGGAAACCATTCCGCGTGATGCCATAGCGGAGCTACCAGAGTCATCGAACAGTTGACCGATAGTCTGGTCCTGTTGAGCACCCTTTTCATCAGACAGAACGGTGGGAAGGCGTACACGTCGATGTTGTCCCACCGTTGCTGGAAAGCATCTTGCCAGAGTGCCTTGGGATCCGGGACTGGGGAGCAGTACAGGGGCAGCTTGAAGTTCAAAGCTGTCGCGAACAAGTCCACAGTCGGGGAACCCCACAAAGTCAGGACTTTGTTGGCTATCTGAGGATCCAAAGACCACTCGGTACTCACTATCTGCGAGGCCCTGCTCAGACTATCGGCGAGCACATTCCTCTTGCCAGGAATGAAGCGAGCTGATAGTGTTATCGAGTGGGTTTCGGTCCACCTCAGAGTCTCTACTGCAAGATGGGATAGCTGCTGCGAAAAAGTGCCTCCCTGCTTGTTGATATAAGCCACTACCGTGGTGTTGTCGCTCATCACCACCACGGAGTGACCCGCCAGGGACCGTTGGAACTGCTGAAGAGCCAGAAAGACGGCCTTCAATTCTAGCAGGTTGATGTGTAGGCACTTTTCTGATTCTGACCAAAGGCCTGAGGTCCTCTGGTTCAGAACGTGCGCCCCCCACCCTTCTTTTGACGCGTCCGAAAACAGAGTCAATTCCGGGGGGAGGACGAGAAGACTCACTCCCTTCCGCAGGTTCTCGTCGACCAGCCACCACCGCAAGTCCGTCTGTTCCAGAGACCCCATTAGGATCAGAATGTCCGGGGAATCGGATCCTTGATTCCACCGGGACTTGAGCCGCCATTGAAGGGATCTCATCCTGAGGCGGCTGTTTGGAACCAGACGAGCCAGGGAGGATAGGTGACCTAAGAGACGCAACCACGATTGGGCAGGGAGTTCTTCTCGCCTGAGGAAGGGTTCCGCCACCCTCCTCAGTCTTGCTATCCGGTAATCTGATGGAAAGGCTTTGTGGAGATTGGTGTCTATTAGCATGCCTAGATAAACCAGTCGTTGGGACGGCTGCAGAGAGGACTTCTCGAGGTTTACCACGATCCCCAGATCCCAGCAAAGATCCAGAAGCCTGTCTCGGTGCCGAAGAAGGGTCGACTCCGAGTCTGCTAGGATCAGCCAATAGTCCAGATAACGAAGGAGACAAATGCCGTTCCTGTGCGCCCAAGATGAAATCAGGGTGAACACTCTGGTGAACACCTGAGAAGCTGTGGAGAGACCGAAACACAGCACCTTGAACTGGTAGATCTTGTCGTCTAGGCAAAATCTCAGGTACTTCCTTGGAAGACGGATGGATTGGGATCTGGAAGTACGCGTCCTTTATATCCAGTGTGCACATGAAGTCTTGTGGTCTCACCGCAAGTCTGACCGTGTCTGCTGTCTCCATGCTGAACCGGGTTTTGGTTGACAAACCCGTTCAGAGCTGAGAGGTCGATGACGGGTCTCCAGCCTCCAGTAGCCTTCTTTACAAGAAAGAGTCGACTGAAGAAGCCTGGGGAGCCGTCGACGACCTCCTGGAGAGCACCCTTCTCGAGCATGGTCTCGACCTGAAGGGCCAGCCCCTTTGCCGATCCCGTGGCATAGGAGCTCAACGACACTGGATTCGCTGTCAGGGGAGGTTGAGATGTTGTGAACGGGACGCGATAGTCTTGGCCGATCACTGAGACCGTCCAAGCATCGTCCCCGTGTTGCTGCCACCTGCGGACGCAACGCTGAAGGCATCCCCCCACAGGTGGACACGCAGGGGGACTGCCACCCCTAGGGCTTGCGGCCACGGCCGCCACCCCTAGGAGTCTTGCCTCCCCTGGAGGACTTACCGCCCCTCTTGACCTTGGCTGGAAAGGGCTGGGGCTTAGACACCACCTTCTTAACTGCCGGTGCCTGCTTTGGAGCCTTACGAGGCTGTTGTGGCGGGGCTGGAGGCTTATAGGGCCGAGTTGTAAGGGCCCTCCACCTCCACCTCTCAGCCGTTCGCTCCATGTCTTGAGGCTCAAACAGGTTCTCCCCCAGAAGGGAAGCATGTCGGAGCCTACACACATCCACGGTGGGGACCTTCGGATGGAATCTCTCGGACACAGCATCGTGACGCTTCAACACCGAGTTGGCCCACAGGGTGGTAACCTGGTGCGGCAAAAACTCGATGGAGCGGTTGCCCGAGAGCAAGAAGGTCTCCAGAGCCTTCCTATTGGTCTCCTTGGACAAGTCCTCCGATCGCAATAGGATGCCCAGAGATCCTAGCCAAAAGTCCAGCCACGAAGTGGCCTGCATGGCACACTTAGCGACCTTCTCGTGGCTAAGGATCTCTCCCGCCGAGAACGACACCTGCCGGGCAGAGAGCTTCTCAAGGGGAACTCCCTTCGCCAGCTCCTCCACAGAGTGATGGAGAGGAAGAGCGAGGTTGGGCTCACCTAGAATCTCGAAATACCTCCTCTGCTGAAGACGAGGAGGGATGAGCTTGTTCCCGGCAGTGGAACGACTGGAGGAGGCAAGAAGCGCGAGCTGAGCGTTGGCCCTAGCCCTGGCACTCTTCAGACCCCGAGACCAGGGCAGAGCTGCACTGGACTTCGGGGCCTTCCGAACGTCAAACACTTCATCCAAGATCGTGTCTTTGCCTTCACGGGGGGGCGATGACTGGATCCATAAGCCCATTAAGTTGCCTTATCAGGCTTAGGACCTGCCAGAAGGCATGTTCGGATTCCTGCTGTTCTCCTCCCTGCGGGCTGGCAGCTAAGTCTCCTGCCCCAGGGATCTCTTCCTGGGGTGAAACGTGGACATTCCCCCGAGTAGTCGTGGGTTCCTGGCGAATCCTTGACGAGGATTTCGGGACGGTCTTGGAGTCCTTGGATTCCCTCCTGGGAGGGATACAGGATCCCAACAAAAAGATTCGAGGGGCCCCTTCCTCACGAGATGATTCTCCTCCATGAAGCGAAGTCTCCCCCCTTGGTGCCGAGGGGAAGACTACCGCCCCACTGGACTCACCTGAGGACGGAAAGGCCTCGTCCACGGGAGAAGGAGAAAGCACTCGAGCAGGAGAAGGGGCCTTCGCGACCGACCTCTTGGGAACCAACTTCGCCCTGGGTGAAGTCACCACGAAGTCCACTCCTCTCTTTCTCTTCAGCGTAGGAGAGACAGCCGTTGGTTTGTTACCCTGGTCGGCGAGCGCTGGTTTCATAATCCTCACTAATGCCCGCGCCAGAGGACCAAACCAAGTCTGTTGCTCCAAGGACACAGAGTCCGAAATCCTCGCTAAAGGGAAAGGGATCGGGCGATCCTTTGGAGTGGACACCACAGTACCTGCCTGAAAAGAAGGTGGGGAAGAATGATGTACTAACCTCTCCTCAGTAGTATCCTTGTCCTGCACTACCAACCTGTGTTTGGGTGGAGGCGATCCCGAGCGTTGTCTAGGAACACGCGTTCCTACTGCTACCACCGGCTGCGGAATTCACCGCGAACGATGGTCGCGCGGGAGCGCGGGCGAGCGGTTGCGCACAGGCGAGCGGTCTCACGGGCGAGCAGTTGCGCACAGGCGAGCGGTCGCGCGGGCGGGCAGGTGAATGAGCGAGTGTCCGAGGCGGCGAACGCAAGCGTTGGCGCGATGGCGAGGAAACGCGCTGCCGCGTGGGTGAGGAAGACCGCTGGCGATGTGGGTCAACAGGCGATTGATGATGAGCTGGTGAGCGCTGGCGCGCAGGTAGGCGATGGCGCGTTGTGGCATGGTGACGCGTTGGCATGCGATAGCGAGCAGCATGCGCAGGTGAGCGATCGCGCGATGGCGAGCTAGTAGCTGGCAAACCATGTCCCTTCAGAACCTCCGGCTGACGAAGCGTTGGAGAACGTTGGCGCGCAGGCTGTAACACACGCGGGCGGTCCGGAGATCGCCGAGAAACAGGTGATCGCTGACGCGTAGAACGCTGGTGAATAGGCAATACCAAAATTGCCTGTGCGCGCTCGAGCAAGTGAACGCTGGCGCGTGGGAGAACGCTGGCGAATAGGCGATACTAAAATCGCCTGTGTGCGCTGGCGAGCAGGTGATCGCTGGCGCGTAGGTGATCGCTGGCAAGCAGGAGATCGCTGGCGAGCAGGAGGTCGACGCGTGAGATCCTGTGAAGGGACAGGTGGCGCGGCGCGTTCACGAGCAGGAACAGGAAGATCGCTGGCGCAATGGTGAACATGTGCTTTTGACACACGCGCTGAACGATGTTGCGTAGCCACAGGATCAGAAGACTGAGGGCGAGCAGGGAGCTCAGCAGGAACTGTAGGATGGTCAGAGACCGCAGGGCGATGATCCTCAAATGAGCGCTGACGCTCAGAAGAGAGCTGACGAGCAGGAGAGCCCTGGCGAGGAGGGCGAACATCAGGAGAGCGCCGACGAGCAGGTGAGCGCCGACGAGCAGGTGAGCGCCGACGAACAGGAGAGTCTTGACGAGCAGGAGAGCGCTAACAATCAGGAGAGCGCTGGCGAGCAGGAGAGCGCTGACGAGCAGGAGAGCGCTGACGAGCAGGAGAGCGCCTGTGCGTTAGCACTGCTCGTGGAAGGGAAGAATCCCTTTGCCCCGAAGGGACCGTTGCCCGTCGGGTGACGAGTTCTCCAGAAGGTGAAGATCTGGCAGGAGTTGGTGAACGGTCTGCAGAGAGGTCCAAGGGAGACGGAGCTGTAGGTTGAGGCTGACGAGGAGAGTCCCCTTCGGAGGAAGAAGATCCAAAAAGGCGCCTCTTAACCCCCTTGTAAGGGGAAGGGAGGCGCTTGCGACGTAGCGAACAGTGAGCCTTACGGCGGAGGCGGCCTCGGGGAAGATCATCGGGACCATCGGTCCTCCGAAGGGGAGTCTCAGTCAAAGCACTTCCCTTAGAAGGAAGCTGAGCAGCAGCAGAGACCGAAGGACTCACTTCCCCCTTCGAAGGATGTACGGAAGGGGGAGGAGAGCCCTCAGCACCATCATCCTCAACAGCACCTGCGGAGGATTGCCCAGCCACGTCGGAGGCCTCTGCCACCATGACGTCGACGATAGACAGAGGGTCTACCTCTGCTACCGCCGGCGACTGCTTAACAGCGGCCCCCAATGAGACAAGGTCAATAAAGGCGACCCTGGAGGGCAAGCCCTTAAGCCCCAGGGAAGACCAAATCTGCAAAAGATCATCATTAGTTAAAGCATTATCAATAACCTCCCCCGGAGGAGGAGGGGGAACCGCCTCGCTATGGGAGGCGACGCCCTCTCCCCCCACCCAAGGTCGGGAAACAGAACTAGGGCCTGCGCTACCACTCGGCCGACTCTCCTTAGGAGCCGGACGAAGGGGAGCTTCGGAGGAGGTTTGGGCGGCGGAAGAAGAATCCCGAGAACCTTCCTCCTTCAAGGCTAACCCCGAAGGAGAACGGTCTCTCCTGGACTTCTTACGCCGGCGGCCAAACCTCTCCCACTGGGAGGCAGACCACTCCCTGCACTCACGGCACATGTTCTCCTGGTCACACCGTCGGCCCCGACATTGAGGGCAAAGGGTGTGAGGGTCCGTAGCTACGTCCGACATAAAGGTCCCACAAGGACGACCGGCAACACCAGGGCATGTACGCATTGTAAAATAATAATAATGAAGGTCAACTTCCAACCAACACACACGTTGTAGAAAGAAAAAGCAGAAAAATTAAAGGCTGTCACGAGGACGATGAACAGACACGTCTGATCACCTCCGAGCCAAAAGTGAAGTGAAGCAAGTCACCGGTGTGTGGGGGGGGAGGGGTAGCAAGCTACCCTTCCCCTAACTAGCGCGGGGTTAATTAACCCTCGTTAAAACTATTGGCTCGTCATTTCAGCTGCGCTAAAAGGTAAACCCAATGTAAATAGCGTGGTTTGTATTACGGTTACGGAACAACAAAATTTTTAATTGTAGGTAAAAAATCATTACAGGGAATGGGATAACTTCTTGGTAGCAAATTAGCTGCAGCTTTCTTTGCCAATAAATCTGCCTCCTCATTTCCAGACACAGCTACGTGCGCCGGAACCCAGCAACATCAAACTGTTATACTTTTCAGGCCAATAATTAAAAGCCACTCTAAAATACTAAGGGTTACTTGAATTAAAATCTTCTAAAGCTTGTAGGGCACTTCTTGCATCACTAAAAATGGTAAAATTGCCCTCCCTCTTTTAATGCTATTTTCTCAATAGCGGTCTTACGCCATTTAGTTCGGCAGTGAATATGGAAGATACTCGAGGAAGTGCACCTCTACAATTAAAAGAACTATGTACTATAAATCTAATGCCAGCATCAGATTTGGAGCCATCAGTTTATATAAAAGTCGATTCCGTATGTTCTTCAACATGTTCCATAAAAAGAGACCTGGCTTCTAATTCAGTCATATTCTTTATCATACCAATCAAAAATTTACAAAAAAGATATCTCTGGTAATTTCCATGGAGGGATTAGTAATATCCTAAATGGAAAACCCTATTTCTTGCTATATCAAGACTGTTTGTTGATTGTTTTACCCAAAAACCATAAGGTTGTTGAGATTTTGGGTGTAAATCGAAATTTCTACAATGCCTTACAAAGTTTGCAGTCTGACAGGCTAAAGAATTAGGAACTCTTTGCAACCTAAACCAATACTGAATATTAGAAGTTTCAGTAAAGGTCTAAAGGTAATTCTCCAGCATCAACTACGAGACTTGGGATAGGTGAAATTCTAAACGCTCCGGTGGACAATCTAATACCAGCATGGTGTATTGACTCTAATACCTTTAATCAACTTGGGGTGGCTGAGGAGTATATTTCAAACCCATAACTAAGTTTTGAAAAAATTAAGGCCTTTTATAATTTCAAAACAGTTTTACGGTCTGAAACCCCACCCCCCCCCCTCCTATGATGTATGGGACAATACTTATAAAAGATTCAGAGCGTCAAGACATTTAACTTTAAACGCCTTCAAGTGAGGAACCCATGACAGTCTGCAATCAAATATTAATCCTAAAAATCTACTTTCACTTACACATGGGATCCGTTGACCTTTGATGTATATATCCGGGTCTGGATGTACTCCCTGAATATGACTGAAATGGACAACAACAGTTTTGCTTGTTGAAAATGACAAATTCATAGATAATTTGTATTTTTCCTGACTATACAAACCTTAGCTATTTACATGGGGTAATTACTTCGGCGTAGTTGAACGACGAGCCATAAAAGTTTTAACGAGGGTTTCCTACCCCACCGCTAGTTAGCAGGGGGTTAGGGAGGGGTAGCTAGCTACCCCTCTCCCTCACACACACCGGAGAATACTCCACTTTACTTAGAGGTAGGACTTATCTTGGGGGACAGGGCTGGCGGGCACATAACTGTAAATAGCTAAGGTTTGTATAGTTAGGAAAAATACAAATTATCTACGAATTTGTCATTTGTTCCGTAACTGAAATACAAACCACGCTATTTACATGGGGTGACTTAACCCTTAGGAAGGGTGGTAAGTCCCGGCCATACTGGCTTTGGCTTTCCCGGGATTCCATATTAGAGCGATCAAGGACTCAGACAATAGGGAATCCCTGCTCCTCGCTGGCGGTTGTGAAACTGCCGCGGCCTACGTAAGGTGTGTGCAAAGGTGAAAAGTGACTTGTCCCAGGCAGTTGCCCTGGAGTCCCTCAGAAGGAAATCCAGGCTAGGTCTCTCCCAATACCACCTCGTCAGGGTATGGGGACATGACAGTATTACACCTAATACTAGGAACACAAGAAAGCATGGTCTACCTGCAGTGGTTTGAAGTCAGCTGTGCAGAGAACCCAGGATGCTGCTTTCCCCAAGAGAGGGGATGATGAAGAAAAGAATAAGGGCCAGACAAACCTTTTCATTCATGCAGACTAAAATCAGGTAACAATGCCCTCAACCTTCTGCTACTTGTCCAATAAGGAGCTTGAGGTTTTAAACCAGCTGTTGTGCAGCCACCACAGGGCCGATAGAGAACGTATCGAGCCTCCTGTGGGTCACGTCTTGCAGGTAGTGGGCTGTGAAGGTCGTCTGACGCTTCCACACCCCAGCCTGAAGAACCTGCGTCACTGAGAAATTCTTTTTGAAGGCCAAGGACGTAGCTACGCCCCTGACATCATGTGCTCTAGGGCGACGTGATGGAGGAGGGTCTGGATTCAGGGACAGATGAATCACCCTACGAATCCATGCCGAGATGGTATTCTTGGTGACCCTCCTCTTAGTCCTCCCAGTGCTAACAAACAACGCTTGCACCTGAGGACGGACTGCAGCCGTTCTTTTGAGATATAGCCTCAAGCTCCTTACTGGGCACAGTAGGAGATGGTCTGGGTCATCTGTTACAGAACGGAGACTCTAAATCTGGAAGGAGTTGAACCGAGGGTCCGCTACTCCCGGATTCTGAGTCTTAGCAATAAACTCAGGGACGAATCTGTACGTTACCTCCCCCTATCCACATGAATGGGCGATGTCATACGAGAGACCATGAAGTTTGCTAACACGCTTGGCTGAAGCCAAAGCTAGTAGGAACACCGTCTTCCAAGTTAGGTGGCGATCTGAAGCCTGGTGTAATGGTTCATAGGGAGGTCTCTTAAGAGACCTGAGAACTTGAACCACGTTCCATGGAGGAGGTCTCACTTCCAACTGAGGGCAGGTAAGTTCATAACTTCGTATGAGTAGGGAAAGTTCCAGCGAAGAAGAAATGTCCATTCCTTTTAGCCTGAAGGCTAGACTTAAGGCTGAGTGATAGCCTTTCACTGCCGAGATTGAAAGGCGCATTTCTTCCCGGAAATACACGAGAAACTTCGCTATTGTTGGAATAGTGGCATCGAGTGGAGAGATACCCCTTCCACGACACCAACCACACAAAAATTTTCCACTTTGCCTGGTAGACAGCTGCAGATGACTTCCGCAGATGTCCAGACATCCTGACCGCAACTTGTTGCAAAAATCCTCCCTCAGCGAGGAGATGTATATATTATGTACATATATATTTATTATTTTTTTTTTTTCTATGGCTTGGATGTTTCTACCTCCATTGTAGCCCCGGCGGGGATGTTCATACATCCTTTATTGCTGCCTGCTTTGATGAGTGGGAGGAGGTATCACGGTTAGAAACATCAACAGACAAAACATCAAATTTATTTGATGTCATAACCTTAACGTTTCTAATAGAGGGTGGAGAGAGAGATGGAGGTCTCTCTCTTTTACGATTAATAGATGGTGGGATTCGAGGTTTTTGCACCTTTCCCACTACAGGTGCATCAGGTAAGTTAGTCTTAAGTGGAACCTCCATCAGATCAGGCAAGGACATGGCCTGAGAGAGGTTTGTATTATTTTTTGTAATGGCGGCTGAAGGCTGTACAGCAATGGGCAATGACCTAGTGTTAATACACCGTGGTAAAGCCTCAGGAGGTAATATGGTTACCTCGTTATTTGACATTTTGTCAGATAGTATACTTTTTTTTAGCTATTGGCAGCGCTAGGTTGGTTTGATTTTAATGCCTTAGCATATGTATTTGATTTATTTAATAGTCTTTTAGCATGGGTCAAACTTATATGTTCTAAGTTTGATTTGTTGAGGGCAGCTTCCTCCAACTTATATAGCTCGCAGCTCTTGTCTGTGGATTTGTGATTCGAGCTGCAATTTAAACACCTGGCTCCAAGTGCACACTCTCCATGGTAAGATTTGGAGCAAATACCACACATCATCTCATTTTTGCAAACTTTGAACGGGTGCCCAAATTTAAAACAATTAAAGCATTGCAATGGCTTTTGCTTGAAGGGTCTTACTTTAATCCTTTCGTTCTCAATAATAATATGAAAAGGTACATCAGCATCCTGGAACGTAAGGATTATCATTGATGTACCTGGGACTTTGTGAACTTTCCATACATTTAATGGACACATGGCCAGTATCTCCTCCTCTGTAAAATCATATAGATCTCTGTTAAAAACTACGCCCCTTCTGTAGCTAAAATTTAGGTGGGGTTTGACATCTAACTTAATGTCATCATTACTTAATTTCATATTGGACAATATTACCGACTGTGTACTGGATTTGGCATGGATAAGGAAACTATTTTTTCCGAAACGAGATATATCGCCAGGTGCAATAGTTCCTACTTTTTTCTGAATGAATTTGCATATTTTAAAATAATTCCCTGTAACCCCCTTTGATTCAGCTATAAGCCACATCAGTGGTTTTGGATTTCTCTGGGAATGCATAACTAAGTCTGCGTCTTTTTCCAACTAATCGGCAGGCCTATACACATCCAAATCTTTTGGTACCTTATCGCAGAGAGCAGCCGCGACATTCAAGTTATTAATTTCAATATTATTCAAGTTACTTATTGCACTAAATGCTTCGTCATAACTACTATAAGATATCCATGAATCCCAAGTTTCATCCTTATTTCTTTTATGCATCCATAGCATTCAAATGCTTTACATAGATCATCATAATTTGTCTCTATTGAAATTTGTGTAACATGAAGGATTCGAGGTTTCCTCGTGTTACCCAAATTACTCGATTTTGAAATATCAGTAGAATGGTCCTTTCCCGTTCCGAGGTCATCAACAGAACTTTCCCTTATCACATTAGCAGAGGTCGTCAACAGTGCCGGGGGGGAGTCAGCGTATCCAGGGGATGGGGGTTCGTTACTTAAAGAATCCATTAGACGAGAGAGAGAGAAAAGGGTTAGTTTGATGTACCTGCTCGAGAATGTTAGGCCACCACACGTCAGAAAGGAAATTTGCACTCTCCACTATTGGCACATTGAGAGTACAGTATACTTCCCAGATGGTCCACTCCATACCCTACCCGAAGGATAGCATCAAAACAGATATAGAGGCACAGGTGTAAGCTGAACCCGCCTGTTAGGACTGAGACCAAGAAATTATGGAATCATCCTCCCCATATCTGTAATGACGGGCTTCCGGCCAAAAGCCGAGAGTCCTACCTCAAGCATTGGATCCCCCTGGATTCCGAAGACCCAACACTTCAGAATAGTTCTGCCAAAAAGGTCCAAACCATCTTCGGGATGGCTGAAATCATCCAATACTCTCACATATAGCTTTGAATGCAAACACCTCCCAACCGTGATACCTCCTCCCACTCATCAAAGCAGGCAGCAATAAAGGATGTATGAACATCCCCGCCGGGGCTACAATGGAGGTAGAAATATCCAAGCCATAGGAAAAAAAAATAAATAATAAATATATATGTACATAATATATACACTTATATAATGAGGGAAATTTTTCTCATAGAGTTTGGAAAGCAAGACAAAAGAAAGTTTATGAAATTAGGATAAGGTCGAAGTAATATTGAGAAAAAGAAAAAGGTGAAAGAGAGAAATTTAGATTCGAACTGGGGGAGCAATTTCCCCAAGTTCGAGAGCCCTCTTGCCCGTTACCAAGTTTCAGCACGGGAATGAAATGCCGTGCTGAAGCTCAATGACTTCATCAAGGCATTCTCTCATTAAGAGGGTCCCAGCTGTAACTGGCTTTTGGCTTTTGCCCGGGGACTCAGTATCTGAGTGTGTCAGTGCTCAAGATAAGAGTCCCTGCACCTCGCAAGTACTTTGCTCTGCAAGGACCGCGGCCTATGTAAGCTTGTGTGTGAAGGAATGAAGTGTGACTCGTCCTAGGAAGTTGACCTGAAGTCCTTTAAATGGAATTCTAGGATAGGACGTTCCCAATACCACCTCGTAAGGGTATGGGGACGTGACAGTATTATCTTAATACTAGGAACACAAGGAAACATGGTTTACCTGCAGTGGTTTGAGGTCAGCTGTGCAGAGAACCCAGGATGCTGCTTTCCCCAAGAGAGGGGAGGATGAAGAAAAGAATAAGGGCCAGGCATACCTTTTCATTCATGCAGACTAAAAACGGGTAACAATGCCCTCAACCATCTTCTACTTGTCCATTAAGGAGCCTGAGGTTTAAACCAGCTGTTGTGCAGCCACCACAGGGCTGATAGAGAACGTATCGAGCCTCCTGTGGGTCACGTCTTGCAGGTAGTGGGCTGTGAAGGTCGTTTGATGCTTCCAAACCCCTGCTTGTAAAACCTGCGTCACTGAGTAGTTTCTCTTGAAGGCCAGGAACGTAGCAATGCCCCTGACATCATGAGCTCTGGGGCGACGTGAGAGAGGGTCAGGATTCAGGGAATGATGGATAACCCTGCGAATCCATGCCGAGATAGTGTTCTTAGTGACCCTCCTCTTAGTCCTTCCAGTGCTCACAAACAATGCCTGCACCCGCGGACGAACTGCAGCTGTTCTCTTAAGATAGAGCCTCAGACTCCTCACTGGGCACAGTAGGAAATGGTCTGGGTCATCTGTTACAGAACGCAGACTCGAAATCCGGAAAGAGTCGAACCGAGGGTCCAGCACTCCTGGATTTTGAGTCTTAGCTACAAACTCAGGGACGAATCTGAACGTTACCTCCCCCAATCCCCTTGAATGGGCGATGTCATACGAGAGACCATGAAGTTCGCTAACTCGTTTGGCCGAGGCCAAAGCGAGTAGAAACACCGTCATCCAAGTCAGGTGGCGATCAAAGCCTGGCGTAATGGTTCAAAGGGAGGTCTCTTAAGAGACCTGAGAACTCGAACCACATTCCATGGAGGAGATCTCACTTCCGACTGAGGGCAGGTAAGTTCATAACTTTGTATGAGTAGAGAAAGTTCCAGAGAAGAAGAAATGTCCATTCCTTTGAGCCTGAAGGCTAGACTTAAGGCTGGGCAATAGCCTTTCACTGCCGAGACTGAAAGGCGCATTTCCTCCCGCAAATACACGAGAAACTCCGCTATTGCTGGAATAGTAGCATCGAGTGGAGAGAGACCCCTTCCACGACACCAACCACAGAAAACTCTCCACTTCGCCTGGTAGACCCCTGCGGATGACTTTCACAGGTGTCCAGACATCCTTTCCGCAACTCGTTGCGAAAAGCCTCTCTCTCTGAGGAGATGCTGGATAGTCTCCAGGCGTGAAATCGAAGCGAAGCTACGGCTTTGTGAAAGATGTTGGCGTGTGGTTGTTTGAGTAGCTCGTGTCGTGGAGAGAGTTCTCTCGGGAGTTCCGTCAGGAGCTGCAGAAGGTTTGGAAACCACTCTGCGTGATGCCATAGCGGAGCTATTAAGGTCATAGACAAGTTGACCGATATTCTGGTCTTGTTGAGCACCCTCCTCATCAGACAGAACGGGGGAAAGGCGTACACGTCGATGTTGTCCCACCGTTGTTGGAAGGCATCTTGCCAGAGTGCCTTGGGGTCCGGGACTGGGGAGCAGTACAGCGGAAGCTTGAAATTCAAGGCTGTCGCGAACAGATCCACCGTCAGGACTTTGTTGGCTACTAGACGATCCAAAGACCACTCGGTACTCACTATCTGTGATGACCTGCTCAGACTGTCGGCGAGCACATTCCTTTTGCCTAGAATGAAGCGAGATGATAGTGGAATCGAGTGGACTTCGGTCCATCTCAGTATCTCTACTGCAAGATGGGATAGCTGCTCTGAAAAGGTACCTCCCTGCTTGTTGATGTAAGCCACTACCGTGGTGTTGTCACCACGGAGTGACCCGCCCGGTACTGTTGGAACTGCTGAAGTGCCAGGAATATGGCCTTCATTTCTAGCAGATTTATGTGCGGGCACTTTTCTGATTCTGACCACAGGCCTGAGGTCCTGTGGTTCAGAACATGGGCCCCCCACCCTTTCTTTGAGACGTCCGAAAACAGCATCAAATCAGGGGGGAGGACGAGAAGATCCACTCCCTTTCGTAGGTTCTCGTCTGTCACCCACCACTAAAGATCCGTCCGTTCCGCAGGACCCATAGGGACCAAGACATCCGGGGAATCGTGTCCTTGATTCCACCGGGACTTGAGTCGCCATTGCAGGGATCTCATCCTGAGGCGACCGTTTGGAACTAAACGGGCCAGGGAAGAAAGGTGACCAAGGAGACATAACCACAATAGGGCTGGGAGTTCTTCCCGTCTGAGGAAAGGGTCTGCGACCCTCCTCAGCCTTGCTATCCTGTTGTCTGATGGGAAGGCTTTGTGGAGATTGGTGTCCAAGATCATACCTAGATATACGTCGTTGAGTTGGAAGCAGAGAAGACTTCTCGAGATTTACCATGATCCTTAGAGCTTGGCAAATTCCTAAAAGCTTGTCCCAGTGTCGAAGAAGGGTCGACTCCGAGTGCCAGGATCAGCCAGTCGTCCAGATAACGGAGGAGACGGATGCCGATCCTGTGTGCCCACGAAGAAATCAGGGTGAACACTGGTAAATACCTGAGGTGCTGTGGAGAGACCGAAACACACCTTGAACTGGTAGATCTTGTTGTCTAGGCTGAATCCTAAGTACTTCCTTGAAGAAGGATGGACTGGGATCTAGAAGTACACGTCCTTCA
Organism: Palaemon carinicauda; assembly: GCF_036898095.1. Classification (NCBI taxonomy): domain Eukaryota; kingdom Metazoa; phylum Arthropoda; class Malacostraca; order Decapoda; family Palaemonidae; genus Palaemon; species Palaemon carinicauda. The sequence goes on along the minus strand of NC_090740.1, from coordinate 65,927,149 downwards.
GGTCCAGTGTACACATGAAGTCTTGTGGTCTGACTGCAAGTCTGACCGTGTCTGCTGTCTCCATGCTGAGCGGAGTTTGTTCGTCAAACCTGTTCAGATCTGAGAGGTCGATGACTGGTCTCCAGCCTCCATACGCCTTCTTTACAAGAAAGAGTCGACTGAAGAAGCCTGGGGAACCGTCGACGACCTCCTGGAGAGCATCCTTCTTTAACATGGTCTCGACCTCTGCCCGTAGGGCTTGCCCCTTTGCCGATCCCATGGCATAGGAGCTCAACGACACTGGATCCACTGTCAGGGGAGGTAGGGATGTTGTGAATGGGACACGATGTCCCTGACTGATTACGGAAATCATCCAGGAATTGGCCCCGAGTTGCTGCCACCTGATCGCGCAACTTTGTAGGCATCCCCCCACTGGTGGACATGCAGGGGGACTGGCAATCCTAGCGTTTGCGGCCTCGGCCACTCCCTCTAGGATTTTTCCCTCCCCTGGAAGACTTTTTGCCTTTCTTGTCTTTGACAGGAAAGGGCTGCTGTTTGGACACTGTCGTCTTTGCTGCCACTGCCTGTTTCGTCGTCTTGGACGGGCAAGGTTGTTGAGGTGCTGGAGGTTTGTAGGGCTTTGATATGAGAGCCCTCTGGAGGAGAGAGTCCTGATTGGATTTCCTCCACCTCTCAGTTGCCTGTTCCACATCTTTAGGCTCAAACAGATTCTTTCCCAAAAGGGAAGAATGTCTGAGCCTGCTGACTTCGACGGCTGGGACCTTCGAATGGAACCTTTCTGCCACCGCATCACGTCGTTTTAAGATGGAATTGGCCCACAAGTTCAAGACTTGGTGGGCCAGAAATTCAATGGTGCGGGTGCCCAAAAGGAGGAAGGTCTCCAGGGCTTTCCTGGTGCTCTCCTTATACAGATCCTCAGATCGCAACAGGATGCCAAGAGACCCCAGCCAGACGTCCAGGCACGAAGTAGCCTGCATGGCACACTTCGCAACCTTCTCCTGACTTAGGATCTCTGTCGCCGAGAAAGTCACTTGCTGGCTAGAAAGCCTCTCTAGAGGGACTCCCTTGGTAAGCTCTTCCACAGAGTGGTGCAGGGGAAGAGCTAAGCAAGACTCCTCCATGACCTCAAAGTACCTCCTTTGGTGGATACGAGGAGGAGGGAGGAGCTTGTTGCCTCCTCCAGCCGTTCCAGGCTGGAGGAGGCGAGTTCGGAGAGCTGGCCCTCAACCTTATCCCTGGCACTCTTCACCCCTTGGGACCAGGGCAAAGCCGCACTGGCCTTAGCGGGTTTCTGGGTGCCAAAGACTCAGTCCAGGACCGTGTCCTTGCCCTCATGAGGAGGAATCTCAGGGTCCGGGAACCCGTTGCGATGCCTCATCAGGGTCAGGACCTGCCAGAAGGCATGCTCTGACTCCTGTTGCTCTCCTCCTGGAGAACTGGCAGCAAAGTCTCCCGTCCCCAAAGGCTCTACTTGGGGGACATGTGGACGTTCTCCGATGGTCTCGTTGGCTCTGCTCGAATCCTAGAGGAAGACTTAGGGATGGTCTTTAGAGTCCTTAGGTTCCCTCCTAGGAGGAATACAGGACTCCAATAACGAAGTCTGAGGGCTCTTCTCCGCCCCAACTCGGGACGATTCTCCTGCTCGAGGTGGGGTTTCTCCCACTGGTGCGATGGGAGAACGTATCACCTCGGTAGACTCCCCTGAGGACGGAAAATCTTCGTCCACAGGAGATGGAGAGAAAGTCTGAGGGGGGGAGGAAGCCTTACTCAAGGATTTCCTAGGAGCCAGCTTGACCCTGGGAGAAGTCACCACGACTTCTATTCCTCTCTTCCTCTTCAATGGGGTCGGAGCTGCCCTTGGTTTGAGGCCCAACTCAGAGAAGGCAGGCTTGACATCCTGAATGACAGCTCTGATAAGGGACCCAAACCATGGCTGCTTACTGACAGATGCTGTGTCAGAGACTCCCTCTGGAGGGAAGGGGATCGGACGATCCTTCGGAGTAGACACTACAACTGGGCCTGCCTGAAAAGAAAGGGAAGAAGGTTGGTTCCTGGACCTATCCGAAGACTTCCTCTCCTCCTGCGAGCGCGCTGGTCTGTGCTTGCAGGGGGGGGGGGAACGTGAAGAAGACGACCTGAATGCCCTCGTTCCTGAAGCCTCGCGTGGGGGCTCGCGCTGTGAATCCCGATGGGAAGCATGCCGGGGATCGCGCTGGCACTCGCGCGCGTGGGCATGTTGGCGAGGACGCGCGTGGGCACGCGGGCGAGCAGGAGAGCGATGGCGCGCAGGCGAGCGATGGCGCGCAGGCGAGCGATGGCGCGCAGGCGAGCGATGGCGCGCAGGCGAGCGATGGCGCGCAGGCGAGCGATGGCGCGCAGGCGAGCGATGGCGCGCAGGCGAGCGATGGCGCGCAGGCGAGCGATGGCGCGCAGGCGAGCGATGGCGCGCAGGCGAGCGATGGCGCGCAGGCGAGCGATGGCGCGCAGGCGAGCGATGGCGCGCAGGTGAGCGACTGCGTACTGGCGAGAGGGCGCATCGGCGCGCAGGCGATCTATGGCGAGCAGGTGAGTGGGCGCGTGGGCATGCTGGCGAGCGATGGCACGCAGGTGATGGTGCACGCGGGCGCGCAGGTGATCGGTGGAGCGCAAGTGCGCGATCTGGCGAAGGCAGAGGGAGCGCAGTAGGAACCACAAGTGTAGTTGCGCGCGAAGGTGACTGCTCGTGGACGCGTAGACGCACAGGATCTCGGAGACCTCTAGAAGGGCGCACAGCAAGGGCTGGAACATGTGAGCGCGAAGGTGACTGCGCGCGATGGCGCCCGCAGGAGATCGCTGACGAGAAGGTGAAAGCAGTCTTCCCTCCTGTGCCCAGATCCGGAGATCGTGGGCGCGCAGGCGAACGATGGCGCGCAGGAGCGCGCTGGCGAGGAGTGCTGGTGAACTGGAGATCATGGGCGCGCGTGGCGCGTATCAGGATCAGGGCGCGCAGGCGCTAGAAGGCGCGTGGGCGCAGGTGGCCGCTGGGGCACCGGTGGACGCGTACGCACCATATCAGGAACTGGCCGCGTGGGCGCAGGTGAGCGCGGTGGCGCTATATCAGGAACAGGGCGCGTATGCGCAGTATTTCAGGAACTGCTGGAGGGCGACGGGGCGCCGAAGAGCGTGGACACGCAGGGGGACCCTGGCTCGTAACAGAAGCAGGGGCGCGAACGCCTAAGGGTGAGCACCGAGGCGCTATGTCAGGATCAGCAGGAACATTGGCAGGTAGGCGCGCAGGCGGTGCCTGGCGCTCAGGGGCGAGAGGCGCAGTTTCGCGCTCAAGTCCCTGCAGCCCCGAAGGGCCTGGAGACTGCGCAGAGGCAGTATCAGGTGGCGCGTGAAGCGCATCAGGAGCTTTAGACGTAGATGGTCTGGGCGACAGGTCACAATGTCCCGAAGGACGACCATCCTCCAAAGGGGATCGCGAACAATCCCCGGAGAGGTCTAGGTTGGTAGCCGGCAGGACAGGAGAACAGGCGAGTCGTCTCCTCCGCAGAGGAATGTGGTGACGAGGAGCCGAAGTGGCGCCTCTTAACCCCTTTGAAGGGGGAAGGAAGGCCTCTACGGCGAAGGGGAGGGCGAGCCTTCCGCCTTATACGCCCACGAGTGGCCTCCGAAGAGGAGTCTCTGTAAGTGAACTCCCCCGAGAGGGAGTATCACCGGCAGGAGAGACCGTGGGACTAAGCTCCTCCCTCGAAGGATGTTCAGAGGGGGAGTCAGAGCCTTCCGCTACCTCAGCCACAGGAACGGGTGTTTTGGGATGTTTCCGTCACAACAACGTCAACCACAGACAGAGGATCTATCTCCGCTGAAGTTGACGATTGTTTGACGGCCGCACCCAGTTTGACTATGTCAAACAGAGCTTCCTTGGAGGGCGAATCCTGCAGCCCCAAGGAAGCCCAAAGCTGAAAAAGATCATTATTAGACACAACTCCCTCCTCCGGTGGGGGAGGGGCAGCCGCCTCGCTATGGGAGGCAACGACCTCTCCCTCACCTCGGGATCGGGTAACAACATTACGGTCTACGCTACCACTCGCCGGCCTCTCGGATAGCTATGTGGCGTGTCAAGCATACGTCCCCTGTTATTATACGATATCCTAAAGGGAAACCTTATGGGTACTTGCGCCAGAAGTTAGAATTCTGTGAAACCTTTAGTTTAATTCTCTGGTAATATCTACTGTAGTCATATACAGTATACCCTTAGGAAGCTCTGAAGGAACCTTCCATCAGGACAACATGGCCGAAGCCCAAAAAGATTATTTTGATTATCTCAATTTCAATCTCCTAATATTGTACAAACCGAATTGTGTTCATAAAAAAAAAAAAAAAAAATATACAGTACTGTATGGTTTAACTTTTTGGATTACAGTAATTACATTAATGAATTTGGGCCACATGGGCTAGTACGTCCTAGTGCTTTGGATACCATTCAGTGCTTCTTGGTAAAAGAAGCTGGAGAGCAAGGTTGCCGGAAGGAAGGTAAATATTAACGCTAAGACTGGTCGCATGCGACGATACATACTGTATATTTATATCCTACGAACACTCTTCTTTCCAAATCACTTTCTTATACTGACGTACAGTTGGACAAAGGAGTCTTTGGTACACCTCACTCTAAAGAAATGCACCCTGTCATGCCCTTGCTTCACAGCAAGTAAGCACACAGATAGTGTAGTAAGAGATGGGTGAGGGGGTGGGCAGGGCTAAACACAGGAACTTGCTAGGCAGTAAGGATGTAGCTGGGTGAACCCTTTCCGAGCAAGGCGTACCATAAATGTCCAAGTGTACAGTACAATAACTTTTGTCGCAAACAAACAGGTTCCCCTTTAAACCCCTGAGGATGCGATGACATACTTTGGTGTCGTCCATTAATTCAAACAAGTGCTACATAGAAAATTTATTCAGCTTTTTAATTCAATTTAAGCTCATTTCTATCTTTATTCCTTTGTTAGATATGCTACAAAATGTCAACATAGCTAAGTTGACACATGACATCACTGCTCACCGTAATAAAAAAAAAAGTTTGCAAGTCATGAGCCAGGGAGCGATTTTATCACAGCTGGGGTCACCTCACCAGAGGGTTAATGTAATATTTTAATTATTCATTTTCTTGCAGTACAGTACTGTATTAAGACCTGGCTGCCATTCAAAATTTCATTAGTATTTTATGCCTGAAAAAAACATACCAGTATTTCACCTGGGAAACGAACAGAGGAGCACAAACTAACCTAAGGTTCCCCACCTAACCTAACTGAGGATGCACAGAGACATCATGATGAATGAAGAGCATAAGAAAATTTTATAAAAATCATGATAGTCGGTGTTAAAATGTAGGTAGGTGATCAACCAAATAAAAAGGCATGTAATAATGAAGAAAGCATATTGGTCATTAAGACAATGACTGCAAGATCAACCTGAGTGTAATGAGAAAATGGAAAAATAAAAATGTTATTTTCATTAGTAAAATAAATTTTTGAATATACTTACCCGATGATCATGTAGCTGTCAACTCCGTTGCCCGACAGAAATCTAAGGTCGGGATACGCCAGCGATCGCTATACAGGTGGGGGTGTACACAACAGCGCCATCTGTGAGCAGGTACTCAAGTACTTCTTGTCAACAAGAACTCAATTTTCTCCTCGGTCCACTGGTTCTCTATGGGGAGGAAGGGCGGGTCCTTAAATTCATGATCATCGGGTAAGTATATTCAAAAATTTATTTTACTAATGAAAATAACATTTTTCAATATTAATCTTACCCGATGATCATGTAGCTGATTCACACCCAGGGTGGTGGGTGGAGACCAGCATACATGTTAACATTAGAAGCTAAGTATCCCGTATTTCATTTTATCAGTTATTCAAAATAACAAACATAAAATAAATAAGTACTGTACCTGGTAAGGAAGTCGACTTGAACCATTACTCTGCCTTTTTTAAGTACGTCTTCCTTACTGAGCCTAGCGGTCCTCTTAGGATGCTGAACGACTCCTAGGTGCCGAAGTATGAAGGGCTGCAACCCATACTAAAGGACCTCATCACAACCTCTAATCTAGGCGCTTCTCAAGAAAGAATTTGACCACCCGCCAAATCAACCAGGATGCGGAAGACTTCTTAGCCTTCCGTACAACCCAAAAACAACAATAAAAAGTATTTCAAGAGAAAGATTAAAAAAGGTTATGGGATTATGGGAATGTAGTGGCTGAGCCCTCACCTACTACTGCACTCGCTGCTACGAATGGTCCCAGGGTGTAGCAGTTCTCGTAAAGAGACTGGACATCTTTGAGATAGAATGATGCGAACACTGACTTGCTTCTCCAATAGGTTGCATCCATAACACTCTGCAGAGAACGGTTCTGTTTGAAGGCCACTGAAGTAGCGACAGCTCTTACTTCATGCGTCCTTACCTTCAGCAAAGCAAGGTCTTCTTCCTTCAGATGAGAATGTGCCTCTCTAATCAGAAGCCTGATGTAGTAAGAAACTGCGTTCTTAGAAATCGGTAGAGCAGGCTTCTTGATAGAACACCATAAAGCTTCTGATTGTCCTCGTAATGGCTTAGTCCGTCTTAAATAGTACTTAAGAGCTCTTACTGGGCAAAGTACTCTCTCTAGTTCGTTCCCCACCAAGTTGGACAGGCTTGGGATCTCGAACGACTTGGGCCAAGGACGGGAAGGAAGCTCGTTTTTAGCCAAAAAACCGAGCTGCAAGGAACATGTAGCCGTTTCAGATGTAAAACCTATGTTCCTGCTGAAGGCGTGGATCTCACTGACTCTTTTAGCTGTTGCTAAGCAAACGAGGAAAAGAGTCTTTAATGTGAGATCCTTAAAAGAGGCTGATTGAAGCGGTTCGAATCTTGATGACATCAGGAACCTTAAAACCACGTCTAGGTTCCAGCCTGTAGTGGACAACCGACGTTCCTTTGAGGTCTCAAAAGACCTAAGAAGGTCCTGTAGATCTTTGTTGGTGGAAAGATCCAAGCCTCTGTGGCGGAAGACCGCTGCCAACATACTCCTGTAACCCTTGATCGTAGGAGCTGAGAGGGATCTTACATTCCTGAGATGTAACAGAAAGTCAGCTATCTGTGTTACAGAGGTACTGGTTGGGGAAACTGCATTCGCCTTGCACCAGCTTCGGAAGACTTCCCCTTTTGACTGATAGACTCTGAGAGTGGATGTCCTCCTTGCTCTGGCAATCGCTCTGGCTGCCTCCTTCGAAAAGCCTCTAGCTCTTGAGAGTCTTTCGATAGTCTGAAGGCAGTCAGACGAAGAGCGTGGAGGCTTGGGTGTACCTTCTTTACGTGAGGCTGACGCAGAAGGTCCACTCTTAGAGGAAGAGTCCTGGGAACGTCCACTAGCCATTGGAGTACCTCGGTGAACCATTCTCTCGCAGGCCAGAGGGGAGCAACCAACGTCAACCGTGTCCCTTCGTGGGAAGCGAACTTCTGAAGTACCCTGTTGACAATCTTGAACGGAGGGAATGCATACAGGTCTAGATGGGACCAATCCAGCAGAAAGGCATCCACGTGAACTGCTGCTGGGTCTGGAATCGGAGAACAATACATCGGGAGCCTCTTGGTCATCGAGGTAGCGAAAAGATCTATGGTGGGCTGACCCCACAGGGCCCATAGTCTGCTGCAAACATTCTTGTGAAGGGTCCACTCTGTGGGGATGAGCTGACCCTTCCGGCTGAGGCGATCTGCCATAACATTCATGTCGCCCTGAATGAACCTCGTTACCAGCGAAAGCTTTCGATCTTTTGACCAAATGAGGAGGTCCCTTGCGATCTCGAACAACTTCCTCGAATGAGTCCCTCCTTGCTTGGAGATGTAAGCCAAGGCTGTGGTGTTGTCGGAGTTCACCTCCACCACCTTGCTTAGCTGGAGGGACTTGAAGTTTATCAAGGCCAGATGAACTGCCAAAAGCTCCTTGCAATTGATGTGAAGTGTCCTTTGCTCCTGATTCCACGTGCCCGAGCATTCCTGTCCGTCCAGTGTCGCACCCCAGCCCGTGTCCGATGCGTCCGAGAAGAGACGGTGGTCGGGGGTCTGAACAGCCAATGGTAGACCTTCCTTGAGAAGAATGCTGTTCTTCCACCACGTTAGTGTAGACCTCATCTCTTCGGAAACAGGCACTGAGACCGCCTCTAGCGTCATGTCCTTTCTCCAGTGAGCAGCTAGATGATACTGAAGGGGGCGGAGGTGGAGTCTCCCTAACTCGATGAACTGGGCCAGCGATGAAAGTGTCCCTGTTAGACTCATCCACTGCCTGACTGAACATCGGTTCCTTCTCAGCATGCTCTGGATGCATTCTAGGGCTTGATTGATCCTTGGGGCCGACGGAAAAGCCCAAAAAGCTTGACTCTGAATCTCCATACCTAGATAGACAATGGTCTGGGATGGGACGAGTTGGGACTTCTCTATATTGACCAGGAGGCCCAATTCCTTGGTCAGATCCATAGTCCATCTGAGATTCTCCAGACAGCGACTTGACGGAGCTCTTAAAAGCCAGTCGTCCAAATAGAGGGAGGCTCTGATGTCTGCCAAGTGAAAGAATTTGGCAATATTCCTCATCAGTTTGGTAAACACAAGAGGTGCCGTGCTTAGGCCAAAGCACAGGGCTTGGAATTGGTACACGACCTTTCCAAAGACGAACCTTAGGAAAGGTTGGGAGTCTGGATGGATGGGGACGTGAAAGTACGCGTCTTTCAGGTCTAACGAGACCATCCAGTCCTCCTTCCTGACCGCTGCTAGGACCGACTTCGTCGTCTCCATCGTGAACGTCTGCTTGGTGACAAAAGCATTGAGAGCACTGACGTCCAGCACCGGTCTCCAACCTCCTGTCTTCTTCGCTACCAGGAAGAGACGGTTGTAGAAGCCCGGGGATTGATGGTCCCGGACTATGACTACCGCTCCCTTTTGTAGCAAGAGCGACACCTCTTGTTGCAACGCTAGCCTCTTGTCCTTCTCCTTGTAGTTGGGAGAGAGGTTGATGGGAGATGTAGCTAGAGGGGGACTGCGGCAGAACGGAATTCTGTACCCCTCCTTTAGCCACTTCACAGACTGAGCGTCTGCACCTCTGCTCTCCCAAGCTCGCCAGAAGAACTTGAGCCTGGCTCCCACTGCTGTCTGGAGAGGAAGGCAGTCAGATCCTGCCTTTTGCGGACTTGGAACCCTTCTTGGATTTGCCACGGTGACTGTCGGCACGGGTACCTCCTCTGCTGGAGGTTCTGCCACGAAAGGGCGGGATGAACCTAGTAGCTGGTGTGTCTACTGCTGCAGGACGGAAAGGTCTAGGCACGGAAGGTAAAGCTTTAGCCTTACGTGCGGAAGAAGCCATCAGATCATGGGTATCCTTCTGGATCAGTGAGGCAGCCATCCCCTTGATCAGCTCCTCCGGAAACAGACACTTGGAGAGAGGAGCAAACAACAACTCCGACTTCTGGCAAGGAGTGATACCAGACGACAAGAAGGAGCAAAGATGTTCTCTCTTCTTAAGCACTCCCGACGTGTACGAAGCCGCAAGTTCACCAGACCCATCCCGAATGGCTTTGTCCATGCAAGACATGATCAGCATGGCAGAGTCCTTATCCGAAGGGGAAGTCTTTCTGCTTAACGCTCCCAAACACCAATCGAGGAAGTTGAAGATCTCAAAAGCACGAAAGACTCCCTTCAACAGATGATCCATGTCAGAAAAGGACCAGCAAATCTTCGATCGTCTCATAGCCAGCCTGCGGGGAGAGTCAACCAGACTTGAAAAGTCGCCCTGGGCAGAGGCAGGAACCCCCAAGCCGGGTTGCTCTCCCGTGGCATACCAGACGCTAGATTTGGAAGCAAGCTTGGTAGGCGGAAAGATGAAAGCAGTCTTTCCCAGTTGCTTCTTGGACTGCAACCACTCTCCCATAACCCTCAAAGCTCTCTTGGATGAGCGTGCGAGGACAAGCTTGGTGAAGGCAGGAGCAGCAGACTGCATGCCCAGAGCAAACTCGGAGGGAGGAGAGCGAGGGGTTGCAGACACAAACTGTTCTGGATACAAGTCCCTGAACAAGGCAAGGACTTTACGAAAGTCTAAGGAGGGAGGCGTAGACTTGGGCTCTTCTAAGTCTGAGTGCGGTTCATCCAAATGTGCATCTTCGTCATCCGAAACTCCATCATCCGAAAGCTGAGTAGGAAGTGGCAAAGGCGGAGCAGAAAGCTGAACGGCTGAATCCGGCAGCACGGGTGCATGCGTAGCTGCTGCGGATCCAACATCATGCCGCTGCTGGTCAGTCTGCGAGCTGGCAACAACAAAAGCAGAGTGCTGGTGCGTGGGAGGGACTGCCGTGGGTTGCGGAGCATGCCGTATGGGATGCGGAGCATGCCGCATGGGTTGCGGAGCATGCCGCAAAGAGTCAGAACCCGGCAGCTCTACAGCACCTTCCCACTGCTGATGCGGTAGCTCACGCAAGTCAACGGATGGTGCAGCAAGAACATGCGTCTGGCAGGGTGGACTGCGCATCGGTGGTGGAGCTCTCACAGGTGGAGTGTGGGAGCAGGCAGCCGCAGTATCTGCTGAGCGCACAACCGCGGAAGGTTGTAGGCTAACGGGGGCAGTGTCAACCTTCTCAGCATGATACTCTTGCATGAACGCAGCAAGCTGAGACTGCATAGTCTGCAGCATGGACCACTTAGGGTCTACCGTGGTTGGAGCAGCAACAGACGGAGCAGTAGCCTGTTGTGGAACCACTCTACCTCTCTTGGGAGGTGTGCAGTCTTCGGAAGACTGCGGCGAGTCCGAACTGACCCAGTGGCTACACCTGGGCCGTTGGACTCGCTCGGAAGGGACCTTACGCTTGAGAGGTCGTGAGACCTTGGTCCATCGTTTCCTCCTGGAAACTTCTTCCACAGACGAGGGATGATAGGGCTCATTCGTCTGTATGTGGATGGGACGATCTCTAAGAGAAACGTCCGCAACCACTGAGGGTACATCCGTACGCTGATCAAGGCCTGCCGAACCCTTTGGTCCTTCGACATTGCTTCTCCCCTGGGCTTGGGAGCTTGCAAGAGGTCCCGGACTGGAAGGACGACTGGCACGAACAGATGTACCCTCATGCGCAACACTGACACTGACACTTTTCACCTCACTAGCACTAACACTTCCCACTGCACTTTTCGCTTTCAGCTCTTTGACATCTGCCAAAAGCTGATTACGGTCATTAGCCAATGACTCCACTCTGTCACCAAGAGCCTGAATGGCACGCATCATATCCGCCATGGATGGCTGAGCACTAGTAGCAGGGTCGGGAGTCACCACTACAGGGGAAGGAAAAGGTTGAGGGGCATGGGGAGAGGAAAAATCAACAGAGCGAGAAGAACTCCTCCTGATCCTATCCTTCTCTAGCCTACGTGCATTTTTAAGGAATTCGTTAAAATCGAATTCCGAAAGCCCAGCGCATTCCTCACACCGATCTTCCAATTGGCAGGATTTACCCCTACAATTGGAACAAACGGTGTGAGGATCTATGGAGGCCTTCGGAAGACGCCTAGTACAAGCCCTAACACTACACTGCCTGTACTTAGGGACTTGAGAATGGTCAGACATCTTGAATTGTAGAAATGGTCAAGGGGGGATTCCAAAAACTAGCAAAGTTCGTTAACAATTAATCCAAATTAATTCCAAAAGCTTGCTAAGCTAATGATAAAGCTTCCTGAATAGCGAAGGCTAAAATCTAGAGCGAATACATCACCAAAATCGTGAGAAACTCCAGAATCAACAGCGTATCCAAATAGGTCTTGCCGGTGGCACGACAGAGGAAAAATTGAGTTCTTGTTGACAAGAAGTACTTGAGTACCTGCTCACAGATGGCGCTGTTGTGTACACCCCCACCTGTATAGCGATCGCTGGCGTATCCCGACCTTAGATTTCTGTCGGGCAACGGAGTTGACAGCTACATGATCATCGGGTAAGATTAATATTGAAAAATCTATTTTTGGGGGGTAAATATATGATACTTTAATTTCTACCCAAATAGATGAACCATATATTTTTCCTACTCGCTATCTTGCATTCTATGCATTTCTGACCATGTTCATTGGGGCACACCATCCACTAAAAAAAAGGGGGGATTTGCAGCTATAATAATGCTCAGAAATGCAAAATAAACTCTAAATAACCAGTTGGAAAAATGTTATTTTCCTTAGTAAAATAATTTTTTGAATATACTTACCCGATGATCATATAGCTGCATCCCTGCTGCCCGACAGACAAAATCTACGGGAGGAATACGCCAGCGATCGCTATACAGGTGGGGTGTACATCAACAGCGCCATCTGTCAAGTAGGTACTCAAGTACTCTATGTCAACAACGAACCAATTTTCTCCTCTGTCCCACTGGTTCTCTATTGGGGAGGAAGGGTGGGCCCTTAAATTTATGATCATCGGGTAAGTATATTCAAAAATTTATTTTACTAAGGAAAATAACATTTTTCAATATCAAACTTACCCGATGATCATATAGCTGATTCACACCCAGGGGGGTGGGTAGAGACCAGCATAACAAGTTGACATTATGAGCTAAGTATTCCGTATTTCATTTTAGCAGTTATTCAAAATAACAAGCATAAAATAAATAAGTACCTGGTAAGGAAGACGACTTGAACAATTACTCTGCCTTTTTAAGTACGTCTTCCTTACTGAGCCTCGCGATCCTCATAGGATGCTGAGCGACTCCTAGGAGCTGAAGTATGAAGGGTTGCAACCCATACTAAAGGTCCTCATCAAAACCTCTAATCTAGGCGCTTCTCAAGAAATGATTTTGACCACCCGCCAAATCAAGTAGGATGCGAAAGGCTTCTTAGCCTTCCGGACAACCCAAAAATATTTCAAGAGAAAGATTAAAAAGGTTCTGGAATTAGGGAATTGTAGTGGTGGAGCCCCCACCACTACTGCACTCGTTGCTACGAATGGTCCCAAAGTGTAGCAGTTCTCGTAAAGAGACTGGACATTCTTAAGATAAAAGACGCGAACACTGATTAGCTTTTCCAAAAGGTTGCGTCGAATATATTTTGCAGAGATCTATTTTGTTTAAAGGTCACGGAAGTTGTGACAGCTCTAACTTCGTGTGTCCTTACCTTCAGCCAAGCTTGGTCTTCCTCATTCAGAAGGGAATGAGCTTCTCATATTAACAGTCTGAAAATAATAGGATAAAGAATTCTCTGACATAGGCAAAGATGAATTCTTAACTGAACACCATAAAGCTTCAGACAAGCCTCGTAAAGGTTTTTAAAATAGAACTTAAGAGCTCTTACAGGACATAATACTCTTTCTAGTTCATTTCCAACCATACGATAAGTTTGGAATATCGAACGATATTGGTCAAGGCCGAGAAGGCAGTTCGTGTTTGGCTAGAAAACCAAGATGTAGAACATGTAGCCGTTTCGGATGAAAATCCGATGTTCTTGCTGAAGGCATGAATCTCACTGACTCTTTTAGCTGTGGTTAAGCATATCAGGAAAAGAGTCTTAAAGGTGAGATCTTTCAGGGAGGCTGATTGAAGAGGTTCGAACCTGTCTAACATAAGGAATCTTAGAACCACGTCTAAATTCCAACCAGGTGTAACCAAACGACGCTCCTTCGTGGTCTCAAAAGACTTAAGGAGGTCCTGTAGATCTTTATTGTTGGAAAGATCTAAGCCTCTGTGACGGAAGACTGATGCCAACATGCTTCTGTAACCCTTGATAGTGGGAGCTGAAAGAGATCGCTCTTTCCTCAGAGATAAGAGGAAGTCAGCTATTTGAGTTACAGAGGTACTGGTCGAGGATACGGATACTGACTTGCACCAGTTTCGGAAGATTTCCCACTTCGATTGGTAGACTCTAAGGGTGGATGTTCTCCTTGCTCTAACAATCGCTCTGGTTGCCTCCTTCGAAAAACCTCTAGTTCTCGAGAGTCTTTCGAAACTCTGAAGGCAGTGAGACGAAGAGCGTGGAGGCCTTGGAGTACCTTCTTACGCGTGGCAGACGTAGCAGGTCCACCCTTAGGGGAAGAGTTCTGGGAACGTCTACTAGCCATCGAAGTACCTCGGTAAGTTATTCTCTCGCGGGCCAGAGGGAAGCAACTAGTGTCAACTTTGTCCCATCGTGAGAGGCGAACTTCTGCAGTACCTTGTTGACAATCTAGAACGGAGGGAATGCATATAGATCTAGATGAGACTAATCTAGTAGAAAGGCATCTAAAAGAACCACTGCTGGGTCCGGGATAGGTGAGCAAAGTATTGAGAGCCTCTTGGACATCGAGGTTGCGAAGAGATCTATGGTTGGCTGGCCCCAGGTGACCCAAAGTCTCTTGCATACATCTTTGTGGAGGGTCCAAAATGTTGGAATTATAGTCCCTTCCTACTGAGACAATCTGCTAAGACATTCAAGTTGCCTTGGAAGAAACTTGTTACTAGTGAAAAGTCTAGACCTGTTGAACAGGAGAGGAGGTCACTTGCGAACTCGCACCATGTCAGAGAGTAGGTCCCTCCTTGCTAGGAGATGAACATCAAAGCAGGGAGTTGTCCGTGTTCACCTCCACTACTTTGCCTTGAAGGAGAGACCTGAAGCTTTCCAGGTCAGACGTACTGCCAGAAGCTTCTTGCAGTTAAAATGCATTGTCCTTTGACTCGAGTTCCATAATCCCGAGCGTTCCCTACCGCCTAAGGTCGCACCCCAGCCTACGTCCGATGCGTCTGAGAAGAGAACGTGGTTGGGAGTCTGAACAGTCAGGGGAAGACCCTATAAAAGGTTGATAAAGTCCTTTCATCAAGTCAGACCAGACTTATCTTCCGGAAACCGGGATCGAGACCGCTTCTAGCGTCTTGTCCTTTTCCAGTGAAGAGCTAGATGAAAACGAAGAGGACGGAGGTGTAGTCTTCCAAGTGACACCAATTGAACCACGGATGACAGTGTCCTAACCAGACTCATCCACAGCCTGACAGGGCCGTGTTCCTTCTTCAGCATCTTCTGGATGGATAGCAGGGCTGGGGGTTGATCGTCTTGTTCAGCCATGTCCTCATCAGAGGGTTCCTCATCCGAAACTGATGAGGAAACGGCAACGGAGTGGGCAACGTCTGACTCGCTGAATCCGGTCGCACTGGTGGATGCGTGACGGAGCCGGACACAAGATCATGGTACTGCTGCACAGTCTGTGAACTGTCAAGCATGGGGAAGCGAGGAAGTACAGCGACAACCCGAAACTGTCTAGACTGTCTGGGTAGTGCAGACAACCCCTTATCGGGTTGCTGAGGTTGCCGCACTACGCCACAACAAGTCACCTCAGCGGGTTGTTGAACGTCTTCCTAATGACACACTGAACGTCCACAACCACCTCCGAGAGTAGCTTAACGTCAACGTGCGACTGGCAACCCACACTGGGTCGCACCGGTGGAGGAACCATCTCAACTGGCGGACGTGAGTAGGATACCTCAGCGTCAACAGGGCGTACAACCAACCGGTAGGAAGGTTGTTGGCAAGAAGGTTCTTCTCCGTAAAAAATCCTCTATGAAGGACTAAGCTTGGACTGCATGTCTTGCAACAAAGCCCAAGGTCTATGGGAGCAGGTGTGGCAACAGACGGGGTTAGCGACTGAAGCGGAACCATTTACCCTCCCTGGAAGCATGTTATGCTTTAATTAAAGTCCATAGGAGGCTAAGCAGCTTAAGGCTCCTCTCCAAATGACAGAGTCCTCAAGGGAATATCAGAAGGAGGGAGAACAGCACTTTCTCATTACAGGAACCATGTCCGAGAAAAGCTAGGTTATCTAAGTGAGGGTTTCACTGGTGCATAAGCAGCAGACCAGAAGGCAACGTTATGAAACTGCTTGACAGTCTGTGAACTGTCAAAAACTGAACTGTCAACCCCAACAGGTGCGTGAGGACATACAGCACTGGTGTATTAGTAGCACACCAGAAGGCAATGTCATGTAACTGTTTGACAGTCTGTGAGTTGGCAACAACCAAAGCTGTGTGGGGAAGCCTCAACTCCTGACTGACTAGTTTGCTGCGGGCGAGTGGCGGTAACCACAGTGTGTTGCTGAGGCTGACACACCGTGTCAAAACACGGCAGCTTGTGGTAGCTCACGCACGGCAACGGAGTGCTCCGTGTGTCTGTGGGAGTCAGCATGCGTCTGGCAGGGAAGACTGCGCATTGGTGGAGGAGCTCTCACAACAAGAGTGTGGGAGCAGGCAGCCATGCCGGGCGCACAACCGTGGCAGGCTGTAGGCCAACGGGTGCATCGTCAACCTTCTCCGCAGTCGGAGTGTGGGAGCTGGCAACAACAAAAGCGGAGCGCTGGTGCGTGGGAGGGACTGCCGTGGGTTGCGGAGCATGCCGCATTGAGGCAAAACACGGCAGCTTGACAGCACCTTCCCACTGCTGATGCGGTAGCTCACGCATGTCAACGGAGGGTGCAGCATGAACATGCGTCTGGCAGGGTCGACTGCGCATCGGTGGTGGAGCTCTCACAGGTGGAGTGTGGGAGCAGGCAGCCGCAGTATCTGCTGAGCGCACAACCGTGGCAGGTTGTAGGTTAACAGGTGCAGTGTCAACCTTCTCAGCACGATACTCCTGCATGAAGGAAGCAAGCTGAGACTGCATATCTGCAGCATGGACCCCTAGGGTCTATAAAAGACGGAAACAAACGGAGCTACTGTCCGTTGTGACTGAGGGTCTAAAACAGCTGGTGCGGCAACAGACGGAGTTACTGCCTGTTGCGGTACCACCTTGCCTCTCTCGGAAGGTGTGCAGTCGTCGAAGACTGCAGCGAGTCCGAACTGACCCAGTGGCTACACCTAGGCCGTTGGACTTGCGCGGAAGGGACCGACTTGCACTTAAAAGCTGCAAGATTTGGTCCACGGTTTCTACGAGAAACCTCTTCCGCAGACGAGGAATAAATGGGCTCTCTCGTCTTTGTGTGGGTGGGGTGATCACGTCGGCAACGTGTGTAGATACACCCGAAACCACGGAGGGAAACGTCTGTTCGTCGATCAAGGCCTGCGGAACCCATAAGTCCTTCGACATTACTTCTCCCCTGGGCTTGGGAGCTTGTAAGAGGTATCGGACTAGGTGAACAACTGGCACGAACAGACGAACCCTCGAACGCAACACTGTAACACTTTGCGCATATCACTTTATCACTTTTGATTTTCTGTTTGCACTTATTTCACTGAAATCGAAACTTTAAGTGATTTGTACCTGAAACACGCAATCCTATCCTTCATTAAAAGGTAGTAATTGCGAAAACAGTTTTACAATGCAACAGAAAAACATAATGAAAGATAAAGAATTCAGTGGCTGGAAAAGAGACTAAACACTAGATCAAATAAACTACGTTTAAAATCTCTCACCGCATAAAGCCTGGGAACAAGAATAAAACTCTAGAAACGTTTTACCTTCTTCCCCTATAGCGACTAGGGAGAAGAGAAAAAAAACGAGAACAACGTTACCCGCTTGAACGAAACGTTTATTCTCCTCTCTCTCCCTCCGTCTCTATCTCTCTCTCTCTCTCTTGACTTAGAACCTGAGAGAAGAGCCCAATTATATATCGTTAAAACATATTATTTGTTAAAGGAAAAAACTGAAAGGTTTCCCAAATAAAAAGTTCCTTTATTAGAATTAAAACCATTTAAGCTAAGAAAGAATGAACGAAACGCTAGAATCGGTTTACTCTTACTGCAACGTGAAACCGTGAAATACTCTCTCTCTATCGTAACGATAGAGCGCATGTTGAACGTTCTGAACGTCAACAACTGCGGAGACTAAACTAAACGTTAGTTCATCTTTGAAAACAGTACGAGACTATCAAAGAAATTCTTTCAAAAACATTAAAATTAAAAAAGTATAAATTCTTAAAAGGAAAAACGATATGACGGGCTCAATGTTAATTAACTTCGGATCCAAGTAAGGACCGCCTACTATTAGGAAAGGTCGCATATAAACAAACATAAAAATGTTATTTTTATTAGTAAAATAAATTTTTGAATATACTTACCCGATAATCATGTAGCTGTCAACTCCGTTGCCCGACAGAATTCTATGGAGGGATACGCCAGCTATCACAATACTAGAAGGGGGTGTACTTACCAGCGCCACCTGTGGCCAGGTACTATAGTACTTCTTGTTGACACCTCCTCAATTTTTCCTCGGTCCACTGGTTCTCTATGGGGAGGAAGGGAGAGTCGATTAAATCATGATTATCGGGTAAGTATATTCAAAAATTTATTTTACTAATAAAAATAACATTTTTCAATATTAAACTTACCCGATAATCATGTAGCTGATTCACACCCAGGGGGGTGGGTGAAAAACCAGTGTACAAGACTAAAGGATAGCTAAGTATCCCGTATTTCATATAATCAGTTATCCACAATAACAATGAAATAATAAGTACCTGGTAAGGAAGTCGACTTGAACCGTTACTCTGCCTTTAATAAGATCGTCTTCCTTACTGAGCGCAGCGTTCCTCTTGGGAGGCTGAATCAACTCAAAGGTGCTAAAGTATACAGGGCTGCAACCCATACTAAAGGACCTCATCACAACCTTTAACCTCGGCGCTTCTCAAGAAAGAATTGACCACCCGCCAAATCAACAAGGATGTGGAAGGCTTCTTAGCCGACCGTACAACCCATAAAAAGTATTCAAGAGAAAGGTTAAAAGGTTATGGGATTATGGGAATGTAGTGGCTGAGCCCTCGCCTACTACTGCATTCGTTGCTACGAATGGTCCCAGGGTGTAGCAGTACTCGAAAAGAGACTGGACATCTTTGAGATAGAATGATGCGAACACTGACTTGCTTCTCCAATAGGTTGCATCCATAACACTCTGCAGAGAATGGCTCTGTTTGAAGGCCACTGAAGTAGCCACAGCTCCCACTTCATGTGTCCTTACCTTCAGCAAAGCAAGGTCTTCTTCCTTCAGATGAGAATGTGTTTCTCTAATCAGAAGCCTGAATAGTAAGAAACTGAGTTCTTAGAACTTGGAAAAGAAGGTTTCTTGATAGCACACTATAAGGCTTCTGATTGTCCTTGTAAAGGTTAAGACCTTTTTAGATAGTACCTAAGAGCTCTAACTGGGCAAAGTACTCTCTTCAGATCATTCCCCACCAAGTTGGACAGGCTTGGGATCTCGAACGACTTAGGCCAAGGACGTGAAGGAAGCTCGTTTAGCAAAAACCGAGCTGCAAGGAACATGTAGCCGTTTCAGATGTGAAAACAATGATCCTGCTGAAGGCGTGGATCTCACTTACTCTTTTAGCTGTTGTCAAGCACACGAGGAAAAGAGTCTTTAATGTGAGGTCCTAAAAAGAGGCTGATTGGAGAGGTTCAAATCTTGATGACATAAGGAACCTTAGGACCACGTCTAGATTCCAGCCTGGCGTGGACAACCGACGTTCCTTTGAGGTCTCAAAAGACCTAGGGAGGTCCTGTAGATCTTTGTTGGTGGAAAGATCCAAGCCTCTGTGGCGGAAAACCGCTGCCAACATACTTCTGTAACCCTTGATCGTAGGAGCTGAAAGGGATCTTACTTTCCTTAGATATAACAGGAAGTCAGCAATCTGGGTTACAGCGGTACTGGTTGAGGAAACTGCATTGGTCTTGTACCAGCTACGGAAGACTTCCCCTTGAGACTGATAGATTCTGAGAGTGGATGTTCTCCTTGCTTTGGCAATCGCTCTGGCTGCCTCCTTTGAAAAGCCCCTAGCTCTTGAGAGTCTTTCGAAAGTCTGAAGGCAGTCAGACGAAGAGAGTGGAGGATTGGGTGTACCTTCTTTACGTGAGGTCGACTTAGAAGGTTCACTCCTAGAGGAAGAGTCCTGGGAAAGTCGACCAGCCATTGCAGTACCTCTAAGAACCATTCTCTCGCGGGCCAGAGCGGAGCCAACCAACGTCAGCCGTGTCCCTTTGTGAGAGGAGAACTTCTGAAGTACCCTGTTGACAATCTTGAACGGCGGGAATGCATACAGGTCGAGATGGAACCAATCCAGCAGAAAAGCATCCACGTGAACTGCTGCTGGGTCTGGAATCGGAGAACAATACAACAGGAGTCTCTAGGTTATCGAGGTAGTGAACAGATCTATGGTTGGCTGACCCCACAGGGCCCAAAGTCTGCTGCAAACATTCTTGAGAAGGGTCCACTCTGTGGGGATGACCTGACCCTTCCGTCTGAGGTGATCTGCCATGACATTCATACCGCCCTGAATGAACCTCGTTACCAGTTAGCTTTTGATCTTTAGACCAGATGAGAAGGTCCCTTGCGATCTAGAACAACTTTCACGAAAGAGTCCCTCCCTGCTTGAAGATGTAAGCCAGGGCTGTGGTGTTGTCAGAGTCCACCTCCACCACTTTGTTAAGCATGGTGGGACTTGAAGTTTATCAAGGCCAGAATAACCGCCAACAACTCCTTGCAATTGATGTGAAGTGTCCTTTGCTCCTGATTCCATGTTCCCGAGCATTCTTGTCCGTCCAAAGTCGCACCCCAGCCCGTGTCTGATGCGTCCGAGAGGAGACGGCGGTCGTGTTTCTGAACAGTCAAAGGTAGACTTCCTTGAGAAGAAAGCTGTTCTTACACCACGCGAGAGAAGACCTCCTCTCTTCGGAAACAGGAACTGAGACCGTCTCTAGCGTCATGTCCTTTATCCAGTGAGCAGCTAGATGATACTGAAGGGGGGGGGAGGTGGAGTCTCCCTAACACGATGAACAGGGCCAGCGATGAAAGTGTCCCTGTTAGACTCATCCACTACCTGACTGAGCATCGGTTCCTTCTCAGCATGCTCTGGATGCATTCTAGGGCTTGGAAGATCCTTGGGGCCGACGGAAAAGTCCGAAAAGCTCGACTCTGAAGATCCATACCCAAGGAGACAATGGTCTGGGATGGAACGAGCTGAGACTCCTCAAAATTGACCAGGAGGCCCAGTTCCTTGGTCAGATCCATAGTCCATTTGAAAATCTCCAGACAGCGACGACTTGTGGGAGCTCTTAAAAGCCAGTCGTCTGACGGAGCCGGACACAAGATCATGGTACTGCTGCACAGTCTGTGAACTGTCAATCATGGGCAAGCGAGGAAGTACAGTGACAACCCGAATCTGTCTAGACTGTCTGGGTCGTACAGACAACTCCTTATCGGGTTGCTGAGGTTGCCGCACTGCGTCACAACAAGTCACTTCTGTTGGTTGTTGAACGTCTTCCCCGTGACACATTGACTCCGTAAACAAAAAATCCTCTAACAAGGACTAAGCTTGGACTGCATGTCTTGCAACACAGCTCAAGGTCTATGGGAGCAGGTGTGGTAACAGACGGGATTAGCGACTGAAGTGGAACCATTACCTTCCCTGGAAGCATGTTATGCTTAAATAAAAGTCCATAGGAGGCTATGCAGCTAAAGGCTCCCTCCAAATGACAGAGTCCTCAAGGGAATATCAGAAGGAGGGAGAAAAGAACTTTCTCATCTACAGGGACCATATCCTAGAAAAGCTAAGTTCTCTCAGTGAGGGTTCACTGGTGCAAAAGCAGCAGACTAGAAGGCAACGTTATGAAACTGCTTGACAGTCTAGTGAGTTGGCAACAACCAAAGATGTGTGACTGAGAAGCATGCGGTAAGGTATGCAGAGCATGTTGTATGCAGAGTATGCTGTATGCAGAGCATGCTGTATGTAGAGCATGTTGTATGCAGAGCATGCTGAATGCAGAGCATGCTGTATGCAGAGCATGTTGTATGCAGAGCATGCTGAATGCAGAGCATGCTGTATGCAGAGCATGCTGTATGCAGAGCATGCTGTATGCAGAGCATGCTGTATGTAGAGCATGTTGTATGCAGAGCATGCTGAATGCAGAGCATGCTGTATGCAGAGCATGTAGTATGCAGAGCATGCTGTAAGCAGAGCATGCTGTATGTAGAGCATGCTGTAAGGTAGGCAGAGCGTGTGCATGGCGTTTAACATTTCTCAGAAATTCCATGACCAGTGCTAGAGTGCTTTATGCATGCTTGCATGGGGTTTTAATATCAACATAATATTTACCTTACATTCATAACTCATGATTCATATTTTTGCCATATTTTGCGATATTGTTAAAAATATATTGCAAGGAATACAAATATATTTTTATAAGTAATACAAATAACCTCCATTATCATAAGGTTTGAAAATGGAGGTAAGGTATGCTGAACAGCAGAGTCAGAACGAGCTGGAACAACAATAGTTGTGGTTTCCTCTTCAAGACTCTGTTGAGGGAACACCTGAGGCTCAGTCTGCAAAGGCTGATCAAAGGAAGTAGCAGAAGGTAGGCGCATGGGTGGAGGAGGCTGACTCCTAGCATGAGTGGTTGAACCCAAGGGTTGCGCTTGCTGAGCGGTGGGCGGAAGCGGAGTAGCAAGTTCCTGTTCCTGTGGTGTGAGCGGAGCGCGATGAGGTAGAGGCTGCGCAGAACAAGGTAAATGTCTCGCAAGCTGAGGCTCCTGAGGCGCAAGGCTAAGGTGTAGTGGTGCTTGCCTTGTGGAGGGTTGAGCTCGCTGC
Source organism: Palaemon carinicauda (assembly GCF_036898095.1). Taxonomy (NCBI): domain Eukaryota; kingdom Metazoa; phylum Arthropoda; class Malacostraca; order Decapoda; family Palaemonidae; genus Palaemon; species Palaemon carinicauda. The sequence goes on along the minus strand of NC_090740.1, from coordinate 65,904,591 downwards.
AGCGAGAGCTGAGGAGACTGACTCATGGACGGGAGAGGTTGTTGTACCTCAACCGAGAGTTGCATCACTGGTGGAGCAGCAAGTGGAGGCGGAGGAAGAGAGGTATAATCCTCCTGATCCCATTGTAAAGGTTGCCTTAAGGAAGGCGGAGGCTGAACACCACTGGGAACAGCAAACTCAGAACGTGGCTCAACATCGTACGCCTGGCAGGTGGTACTGCGATCAGGCGGAGCGAGCGCAGGCGGAGCGAGCGCAGGCGGAGGGAGTGTAGGCGGAGGCGGAGGTTTAGCTGTTGTCAAGCACACGAGCGCAACACTCTCAGCCCGACACTCACGCATCAAGACCGAAAGTTGTGACTGCATGGACTGCAGTAGAGTCAACTTGGGGTCGGCAGACACTAAGGTCTGCTGAGGTAAAGCCTTAACAGCAGAGATCTGTTGCGGCAGAACCTTACTCCTCTTAGGCGGAGTGCATTCAACAGATGACTGAGGAGAGTCAGAGCTAACCCAATGACTGCATCCGGGTTGTTGAACTCTAACTTCGTACGTCTGGCATAGGTCTGGACTTTACGTTTAAGAGGTCTTGAGACCTGAGACCAGCGTTTTCTCCCCTAAATTTCTTCTGCAGACGAGCAAAATAAGGGCTCAATCGTCTGCGGGTGGGAGTGACGGTCTCGGTAAGACACGCCCACAACCACCGAGGATACTTCTGTGCGCCGATCAAGGCCTGCTGAACCCTTTTGTCCTTCGACATTGCTTCTCCCCTGGGCTTGGGAGCTTGCAAGAGGTCCCGGACTGGGAGGACGACTGGCGCGCACAGAAGTACCCTCACGCACAACACTGACACACTTTGCGCTAATCACTTATCACTTTGATTTTCTGTTTGCACTTATTTCACTGAACTCGAAACTTTAAGTGGTTTGTACCTGAAACACGCAATTCTATCCTTTCTCAAAAGTTAGTAATTGCGAAAACAGAATTACAATGTAACAGAAAAATCTAATGAAAGATAGATAATTCAGTGGCTGGAAAGAGACTAAACACTAGATCACTCTAGAAACGTTTACCTTCTTCCCCTAAAGAGACTAGGGAGAAGAGCAAAAACGATAACAACGTTACTCGCTTGAATGAAACGTTTATCCTCCTCTTTCTCCCTCCGTCTCTATCTCTCTCTCTCTCTCTCTCTCTCTTGACTTAGAATCTGAGAGAAGAACCCAATCATATATATCGTTAAAACATATTATTGTTAAAGGAAAAAACTGAAATATTTCCCAAAATGAAAAGTTCCTTTATTAGGATTAAAACCATTAAGTTAAGAAAGAATGAACAAAACGCTAGACACGGTTCTCTTACTGCAACGTGAAACCGTGAAAATTCTTTCTCTATCGTAACGATAGAGCGCAAGTTGAACGTTCTGAACGTCAACAACTGCAGAGACAAAACAAAACGTTAGTTCAACTTTGAAAACAGTACTAGACTATCAAAGAAATTCTTTCAAAGACATTAAAATAGCATAATATGTTAACAGGTAAAACCGAAATGACGGGCTCAATGTTAATTAACTTCGGTACCAAGAAAAGACCGCCTACTATTAGGAAGGTCGAATATAAACAAAAATAAAAATTAATTTTAATAAGTTTATAATAAAAGGAAGTTAATCGAAGAGGCCTATAAGAGGCGGAGAGATATAAAATAAATCTATAACTTTTGTTAAGCAAAATTAAGAAAGAGAGTCTATACTCTCTTAGACACCAACACTTCCGTCTAAGGGAAGGGTCGGCCATTTAAAGGTGAAAGAGAGTTCATACTCTCTTCGTCACCATAATTAATCAAATTATTCCAAAAGCTAACTAAGCTAATATAGAAGTTTCCAGTAAAGCGACAGCCGAAATCAAAGAGAAATACTTCACCAAAGTCGTGAAAATACTCCAAGAACATAAGCGTATCCCAGAACGTCTTGCCGGAAGCACGACAGAGGAAAAATTGAGGAGGTGTCAACAAGAAGTACTATAGTACCTGGCCACAGGTGGCGCTGGTAAGTACACCCCTTTCTAGTATTGTGATAGCTGGCGTATCCCTCCATAGAATTCTGTCGGGCAACGGAGTTGACAGCTACATGATTATCGGGTAAGTTTAATATTGAAAAATTAATTTTTTATAAGTTTATAATAAATGTTAAGTTAATCGAAGAGGCCTATAAAGGCGGAGAGATATAAAATAAATAGAACTATAACTTGTTAAGCAAAATTACCAAAAACCTAAACACACTTCCGTCTAAGGGAAGGGTCGGTCATTTAAAAGTGAAAGAGAGTCCATACTCTCTTCGTCATCAACACTTCCGTCTAAGGGAAGGGTCGGCCATTTAAAAGTGAAAGAGAGTCCATACTCTCTTCGTCACCATAATTATATCTATCCAAAACGAGCTTCAAGTTTTGAAATGAAGATAAAACCCCTGCATAGCGAAAGCTCAAAACTGGAATAGTGTACTTCACCAAATCGTTGTGAAAACAAATCCAGTTAGGGACGGCGTATTTAGTAGGTCTTGCCTGTGGCACGACAGAGGGAAAATTGGTTCGTTGTTGACATAGAGTACTTGAGTACCTACTTGACAGATGGCGCTGTTGATGTACACCCCACCTGTATAGCGATCGCTGGCGTATTCCTCCCGTAGATTTTGTCTGTCGGGCAGCAGGGATGCAGCTATATGATCATCGGGTAAGTTTGATATTGAAAATTATATGGTCCATGTAAGTGGCTGAAAATCAAAGTATCATAATTATCTAGGATTCACTTCACGTCTTTCTCATGGCTTTTGTTCCGCCATGCGCTCGCTTCTCTCGTGGAAAAAGAAAAACTGCAAGCTCCGTATGTACTGGCAAGCAGTAATGTTGAGCTGCGCTCGCAATACCCGTAGCTCATTATTTCGGGGCTATTTTTTACTTTCACGTGAATAACAATAGCTATACAGTACACTGAATGGAGAGCGTTTCCATCCTAATCAATTGCTGACATAGATGAAATTACACTAAATTTCGAAATAGATTGTACTTCCCTTCAGTTCCCTCATGGAGATGTTTTTATGTGATGGTGGTTTAACTCAAATTGAAGGGAAGGGTGGGAAAAAAATGGCTGTTATAGAACAACATCCGGGAACTTGTGCATAAATATTTGGAAGCTTCTAATTGGTTAAAAAGGACAGGTAATGATTACGTCATACACAAAACAGAAAAGCTGGACAAAGCAAATGCAAGCAATGCCTGTGCAATTACCGCAGTAACTCGACATAAGTCTCCCAGATGTAAACAATGGACCTAGTGAGAGACAGACTTCACATTTTAATCAACCGATACGTAAGTTATTATGCCCCAGTTTCCATTAAACATATAGAGAAAAATACCAAACTAGCCAGCACTCGTCTATTTCTTGTAGCGAATTTCAGTTTCACTAGTAATTAAAGTATCATATATTAACATTTATTTTTAAAGAAAATTTTTTTACAATTATATTTCTCATACGCGTTTCTGAAAAAAAGTGTCGAGAGGTTACGAATACAGTTTCGTAGCATATCTGGGCGGTGTTAGTGTAAACATGCACCAAAATTGATATGGAAGTAGGGTGAAAGAATACAAATTAAGTGCAGTAAATGGCTAAAGCGAGGCTGGAAAGACAATTTGGTAAAGCTCAAGGTAATAGTTTACAACACCACACTCTCCATTTACAGTACTCCAAAATAATGCAATCCTGCAGTTTTCATCTTCTTGCACAGTAATTAGGTGGTTATTTAATTTCTGGGAAAGCAATAATTAGCAAGATATGTTGAGGAAGGGGGAAGGGGTTATAAAAAGAAAATAACTCGGTTTCCTCACTAAACGACTCGGAACTGACATGTCAACACAGTCAACCAAACAGAATTCGTGATGCCAGCGTACGTACTTAAACAGAAGTAGTCCATGGGCCAGAAAGTGAACCCCCCCCCCAGGGAATTTTCAAGACCCCCCTAGTTTTCTCCCTTAGGGTGTCCTTTATGCATATCCGGGTGTTTCCAAACACATAAATGTGGCAAAAAGACAAAATTATCACTTTTGTACAAACCGCACGCCAAATTTTCACAATTTCAGCCACACTGACTTTGTGTCGCTTTATTGGCTCTAACTTCCTTGATATCCAAACTAAGTGAACGTTTTTTGTACCAACATAATGCCAAGATCAAGAGCTACACAATGGTATATAATTATGTCCATAATTAATGATTATTACGTATCCCAGGGCCATCATTGTACCCCCTACCCTTAATTTTTGTTCGAAAATGGGCACCTGTAACTAGTTGCTACTGATACTGATGATATTGTTGAGGCATTTGGTTACATTTCTGTATTTGATTTTGTACATATTATGATGCATTTTCATTTCAGGCAAAGGATCCAATATCAACTGGTGATAATTAGTCAGCATGGCAGAACGTCCAGTTAGTTTACTGAAAAACAAAAGTTAGAGGAAAAAAAATCTCTGCACAATGTGCCAAAAGGACTTACATTATACATTTTTCTGAACAGAAAACTGACAAAATTGTTCGAAAACTGACTGATGTGAGCTTTGAAAAGATCAAGGAATCAGTGCAGCTCCGCAAAGCTAGTGCTGATGCCAATATGAGGATGGATGAAATCTATGAAGAAGTTCCAGAGATGCTGAATGCAAATACCCATGGAATACACAGGAAGTGTTATCAAAAGTTTATAAATGTTGGTCATATCAAAAGTAGAAAACGACAACATCCAGTTGAAGATGACGAAGGGCCTTCAACTTCAAATCGAAAGCAAGTATCATCCTCATCAATTTTATTTCCTTCAGAGAGGTGTCACAGAGTTTCCAACAAAGTGTGTTACAGAAACTGCAGCCGAGTCAATACTACAGGCTCCAAAGCATAAAAAGGACTACACATTACTTGGAAAGATTGAAGGCTGTGACTTGCAAGCACGAGAGGCACATTATCATAATTCTTGTCGCAGAGATTGCACTCGTAAGCAGGAGCGAAATGTAAATAAAGAGCCGGATCAGAGAGCTGTTGAACATTTAGCGGCCCATAGCGAAGCATTCTCCTACATCTGTGATTATGTTGAAGATCATATAACCAAGGGGTGCAACGTAGAACATGTGACAATGTTGAAAGAGAAATATTTGCTATATTTACAAGAACATCATCCACCAAATTACAATCCAAACTACAAAACCTATAAACTCAAGAATAAGTTGGAGAAACATTTTAGTCACAAGGTTAAATTCTGGGCACCCAACTACCAAAGTGAACTTATATATTCTGATCTCTTACCAGTTGGACAAGCAGTAGAGGCAGCATTTGAGATGGCCGTCTCTGAGGAAAGGTTTCGATAGGAAGCAGCTATGATGCTCAGGCGACAACTGATGGATGCCAAAAGGAATGCAGCCATACTGCCATGGCCACCTACAGCAGCGCAGTTGATGTCCATAGAGAACAAACCACCACCAATCCTGATTAACTTTTTGTCGCAGCTTCTATGTGGGAAACCATTTAAAGATATTTCATCAAAGATGGAGAGAATGGTTGATTCATGTGCTCAAGATGTATGTTCTGCTATGAGCCAAGGAGAATGGAAAATGCCTAAACATGTTCTTCTTGGAATAACTTTGATACATATAACAGGAAGTGCTGAGCTCATTACACTGCTGAATCATTTCGGTAATTGTTAGTCATATTCCCAAGTGATGGAGCTAGAAACTCCCATATGTAAACAAATCAACACACAGGAATCCTTACTTCCCGCAGCCATATCATCCTGTATGAATAATGTAGTTCTCCACTTCAGCTGGGACAACTTCGACCTGTCTGAAGAAACATCATCAGGGGCTGGAACAGCACATGTAGCACATGGTATTGTCATTCAGGAGACATCTAGTAGTGCAAGTTGTGACATGAACAGGGAGCAGCCACCTCAGCAGTCAGGGAAGAGTAATAAAGACAGGTCAATTCGCTATGAGGATAAAGAACTGCCACCATGTTTCATGAGTAGGACTGAGCCTAATTTGAGAGTGGAACATGTATCTGTGACAATACCAGTTTCATTTCATGAATCCAAGGAATCAGACTTTGCTTGGACTATTGCAAGATTGTACAAATCTAATGAACAAAGTGTTCCTGGTTGGGCTGGATGGTTGTCACTGACTGGAAAAAGTGATTATGTTGAAGCCTGTGCTCAGTCTACAGTTGATTACATGGTGCCAGTACATAGGGCAATGACTGATAATGTCACAGTTCAGCATATACTCCGACTATGCCAGCAGACCACAAAGGATGTGCAGCAGGAGGTCACTATCGTAACTTTTGATCTAGCTGCAGTAATACTCTATCAAACCCATGAGAATACAGTGGTGTTCTTGTAGGGATTGGGGCATTTCATACAATCTGCTCATACCTTGGAGTCATCGGGAAGATGATGTCCGCCACAGGCTTTGAGGACATCATTATTAAGGCTGGTGTATGTGCAAGTGGATCGATTGATCAAATGTTGAGGGGCAAACATTACAACCGTGCAATGAGAGTTTACAAATTGATGTATATTTTGTGTATAAGGACGAATGCACTCTCCTTACAAGTGAGGATGGATTGACTGTTCAGACCATGCAGGTGCAGGTCCTATTTTCTTCACAGGAGGAAGCAGATACTCGGATCATTCTGCATTGCATCCATGCTGCCAATCATTTAGTGCAGAAAAGGTGATTGTAGTCCGTTCACTTGATACTGATGTCTTCCTATTGCTGTTGAAGTTTTCTCAAGATATTGACCCGTCTGTGTTATTTGATGCTGGCGTTTCAAACAAGAGAAGACTAATTGATATGAGAGCTGTTATTAGCAAACATGGTACAGATTACTGTAAACTCATGTACTCTTTTCATGCATTCACAGGATGCGATACAACAAGTGCCTTCGTTTGCCGAGGTAAACTTACACCAAAGAAAACACTTGATGCCCATCCTGAATACCATTCAGCATTAATCTCTCTAGCAACCACTGCTGAACTTTCTGAAGAAACAGTCAGTGAACTTGAACAGTTTGTCTGCTGTATGTATGGAAAGGCCAACTACAAAGACATAAACAAGCTGCACTATGATATGTTTAGATAAAAATTCCAGCCCAAGAAAGGCCAAACTTTGTCCAGTTGTGATGGCATTGATCTGAGCTTGCTCCCACCATGCAGGTCATCAGTGCACATGCATATCCTCAGATGCAACAACCAAGCATATGTTTGGAATAAGTCCAGTGTGCCATATCCAGATATACCAAGTCCAGTAGGCAAAGGCTGGAAACTTGATGACTCAAGACAGCTTCAGACTAACTAGGTCAAAGGTGATATACTGCCACAGAAACTCATTGATATCATGCTAGACAGAGAAGCTGACAGCAATGACGATTTGGATACAGAGGATATTGATATTAACAACCTAGCCGACAACATTTAAGATGAAGAATCATGAACGCAATGTGTAAATTGTCAAGCTAGTTCGTTTCTGTACTTGTCTGTTGCCAGTGACAAAGAGAGGCTAACTAGGCCATCATACTCCACATATAATGATATTTATATGAACACAACTTCACAGATTTCAAACATTGATGTAGACTTCCAAGCTCTTCACCATTTACTTGTTGGTATTAGTTGTCAGTTTGTTATAAATGACATTTATTTTGGTTACATTTATCGTATTCTACTGTTAATCAATGATTTTCTTGGTTCTCTCAGTGAATGACACCTGTCAGATATGAAAGTCAGACACACTGCAATAGGTAGTGTCCTACATTTATAGTTTTAGTCATATTTACTATATTTGTGCATGCATATTCATGATATAAGTATGTGGTGGCCACTCTACAGTGAATAATGTCCAAGCAGTATACTTCTCTCCAAAGCATCTCTTTCTTTAAATGTTAGTAAAATACTTTTTTTTTTTTATAATAAATCATAAAGATAAATTGTTTTGTTGCCATTTGGTACCAGAAAGTAGAGATGATAGGGAAGATGAGGGTAGAACAAAGTTCCGTCAATTGAAATTTAGACTATTTTTAAGGCGTGGGGATACGTATCAGCAATTTAGATAATGGATTTCAGTAGCAGATTAACTTTACATCATCAAGCTTAGTTGTATATGCTCCAAGCATTTGATTGGCACCAAAATAATACAGATAAGTCCCGATTTACAAAAGTTATTAAGAAGCGTTCCCTAAAAAGTAGGTATCAATAAAAATATGTGGCTATTATACAATCAATTGATTATTGTCACTTAATTCATATATTTTGGGAAATTAGAGAACGAAACTGATATGCAATATTCTAAATAAGATTATGTACAAAATCAAATACAGAAATGTAACCAAATGCCTCAACAATATCATCAGTATCAGTAGCAACTAGTTACAGGTGCCCATTTTCGAACAAAAATGACAAATTCGAAGATAATTTGTATTTTTCCTAACCATACAAACCTTAGCTATTTACAAAGGGTATTACTTTTAGCGTAGCTGAAATGGCGAGCCATTAGAATTTAACGAGGGTGTATTACCCCCGCGCTAGTTAGCGGGGGGGTAGGGGAGTGGTAGCTAGCTACCCCTCCTCCCCCTCACACACAGGTGAATACTCACTTTCACTTAGAGGTAGGACTTGTCTTGGGGGACAGGGCTGGCGGGCAAATATGTGTAAATAGCTAAGGTTTGTATGGTTAGGAAAAATACAAATTATCTTCGAATTTGTCATTTGTTCCGTAACCGAAATACAAACCACGCTATTTACAAAGGGTGACTTATCCCTTAGGAAGGGTGGAAAGTCCCCAGCCATACTGGCTTAGGCTTTACCCGGGAACTCAGAATCCGAGTGAGTCGCACTCGAGAAAAGGAGTCCCTGCACCTCACAAGTTCCTTGCTCCGCAAGGAACCATGTGGCCTACGTAAGCTTGTGTGTGAAGGAAGAAGTGTGACCCGTCCTAGGCAGTTGACCTGGAGTTCCAGAAGGAACTCTGGGTTAGGACGTTCCCAATACCACCTCGTCAGGGTATGGGGGACGCGACAGTATTGACTCAATACTCAGAACACAAGGAAGCATGGTTTACCTGCAGAGGTTCGAGGTCAGCTATGCAGAGACCAGGATGCTGCTTCCCCGTAGAGGGGATGATGAAGAAAAAAGTAAGGGCCAGACATACTTCTTTCGTTCATGCAGACTAAAACCTGATAACAATGCCCTCAACCTTCTGCTACCTGTCCAAAAAGGAGCCTGAGGTTAGACCAGCTGTTGCGTAGCCACCACAGAGCGATAGAAAACGTATCGAGACTCCTGTGGGTCACGCCCTGCAGGAAGCGGGCTGCGAAGGTCATTAGACGCTTCCAGACTCCAGCTTGTAGCACCTGCGTCACAGAGTAGTATTACTCGAAGGCGAGGGACGTTGCGATGTATCCAACATCGTGCTGTAGGGCGACGTGACGGGGGAGGGTCTGGAGACAGGTCGAGATGAATGTCCTTGAGTCCGGGCTGAAGAGATATACTGGTGACTCTCCCCCCATGTCCTCCTTGTGCTCCCAAATCGGCTGCAACTGAGGACAAACTGCAGCTGTTCCCAGCGCTAACCTCTCGATTCCTTTACTGGCAAGAAAGAGAAGGTCTTGGGACATCAGATACAGAATGGAGACTCGAAATCTTGAATGAATCGGACCGAAGGGCCGGGACCCTCAGATTCTGAGTCTAGCCAACAACTCAGGAGCGAGCCTGAATGTTGCCTTCCCCTCTTCCTTAGAAAGGGGGGAGTAGTAAGAGACCAAGAAGATTGCTTACACACTGAACGTGGCCAGAGTGAGCAGAAGACCCAAGGCGGAATACAATCCGAGGCCTGTCGTAAAGGGTCTTGAGAAGATCTCTTAAAGGACTAAAAGTCCGAGCCATGCTCCAAGTTCGAGGTCTTCCTCCGACTAGGGCAGGGACGATCGTAGCTTTGCATGAGCGAGGACAGATCCAGCGGGCAGGAAAAAGTTATTCCTTTAAGCCTGAAGGTCAGGGAAAGGCTGAGCGACAGGCTTCATTGCCGAGAGCGGAAAGGAGTTTCCTCCCGCCGAAAGGCAATAAGACTCTCCCACGGCACCAACCACCTTAGACACTTCACTTTGCCTGGGAGACCCCTGTGGATGACTATCGCCGAAGACGCGACCTCCGTACCGCGACTGTAGCGGGTTGTCTCTTCTTGAGGAGGAAGCGTAGTGTCTCCAGGCATGAAGCCGAAGTGACGCCCCGGTTCGGGAGAGATGTCGCAGTGTGGTTGCTTGAGTAGTCTGCGCCGTGGGAGAAGCTCTCCTGGGAGTTCCGTCAGGGGAAACAGAGGGTCCAGAAACCGTTCTGCGCATAGTCCCAGTGGAGCTCTCCCATTGAAAGGTTGACAGACAACCTGGTCTTGTTGAGACCCATTGTCCACAGACAAAAAGGAGGGAAGACGCAGGCGTCGAAGTTGTCCCACCATCACCGGAATGCATCTTGCCAGAGTCTCGGGGTCTGAGACTGGGGGGAAGAATAGCGGAAGCTTGAGGTTCCAAGCTGTCGCGATCAGGTCCCCCAGACCAGCACTTGCTGGTTACCCAAGGTCAAAGACCCCCAGGTACACTCTCTCTACGAGGCTCTGCTCGGATAGTCTGAGAGAAACATTCCCCTGCCTGGAATGAGAGAGCCGATGGTGGTATTGAGAGAATCTCAATCATCCCGGTATCTCTACTGCAAGATGTGAAGGTGTGAAAGTGCGTCCCCTGATGGTTAGAATGAAGTCGACGTGCAACAGGGCGACTCGGCAGGAGCTGTAGGATCTGAAGAGGGGCCAGACTAAGGCCCCTAAGCCTGCCTGAATGATGGAGAGGTATCCTTCAGGTCCTGACCATAGGCCTGGACCGGAACATGCCCCCCCTTTCCTTTGACGAGTCCGAGAACCGCATCAAGAATGTGGGGAAAGGACGAGAATATCCACTACCATCAAGAGGCTCCATAGGTCAACACCCATTGCAGGTCTAATAGTTCCGCTGGTCCCCTAGGGCCAGGGAGTCCGGTTAAACATTGCCTGAAGCCACCGGAACTTGGATCGCCCCACATGGAACTTATCCTGAGGCGACCGTTCGGACTATAGACGGGTCAATGAGGAAAGGAGAACTAGGAAACGTTCCAAGGTAGGGCTGAAAGCTCTGCTTGACTGAGAACAGGTACTGCGACTCTCCTCAGTCTTGCCACAGTCAACCGAAAGGAAGGCTCGGAGGATGTGGTAACAGAATCTGGCGTCCCCAGGTGGTCACCCATCCAAGTACCGACGTTGCTTAACCTCGCTGGACGGACGAGAAGCGGGGTTTCCAACGTGGTAAGGCCATTGACTCAATACCATGGCCAGATACTCCAGATGTTGAGGCAGAGGAAGAGAAGGCTCCAAGCAAAATACCATGAGCCCACACTCATGGTAAGCATCCGGAAGCTTGTCCCAGCGCTGAAGAAGGTCGAACCCGAGCCTACCGGAGTTGACCATCCCTCCAAACAGCAGAGGAGGCGGAAGCCTGCACCTGAGCGGCCAAGAGGAAGGCAGGGAGAGTTCTCTGGGGAAACAAACCTGCTATGCCACGGCGGGATAGCCACACTGCATCATAAGCAGGAATACTTGCAGTCTAGGCTGAATTCGACGAGCACCCTGGAAGATGGATGGAATGGAAACTGAAAGTACCCGTCCTTCCGATCCAGGGTTTAAGGAGTCCTGTCGCCTCGTTACCAGTCTGTTCGATTCTGCTGGTCTACGCTGGCCGAAGTTTGTTCGACAAACTTGATCAGGGCTGAGAGGTCGACTACGGACTTCCCCTCTCAGATCCTTCCTTACAAGAAAGGATCGACTGAGGGGGCCGGGGGTGAAGCCGTCGATGATCCTAAGGAAGACCTTCGCCTAAGGTATGGATCATTCTGCCCAACCGGGCAACTCTGCTGACGCTATGGCATAGAGGTTCAGAGACACTGAATTCGCTGAGAGACGGCAGGCGCGAAATCCTTGGCTAATCACAGAGATTGTACGGGAATGGGCATCGGGAAGCTGTCATTCGGATGAGTAACCTTAAGCATCCTCCCAGCGAAAAACCTGCAATCCTAGAGTTCGTGAACTCCTTTTAGGACTATGCCCCCCCGGGGGAGTCTCCCGTGCCATCTGTTCCTGACAGGAGGAAACTGCAATTGGAAACCTTGTCCCAGTTGTCGTAGCCGATAACTTAGGCCGACGTGGTTGAAAGAAAAGGGCGCTGGAGCCCTGCAGAGTCTGGAAGAAAGCGCCTTGGAGGAGTGAAACCGGAAGTCGATTTCCTCCGCACAGCAGCTGTCTAAGTCTCTGTCCTTGGGCACAAACAAACTCTTCTCAAGGATGGAAGGGTGTCTGAGGTCGTCGACCTCCACAGATGAGACACCCGAAGGAAGCCCTCAGTCAGCGCGTCCAGATGGTACAACATCGAGCTTGTCCGCAAGTTAGATACTTAACGACGAAAGGCCAAGGTGCCTGAGCTCGAGAGGAGGAAAGTACCCTTGATCTTCCTGTAGCTTCCTTGAACCAAACCTCGGGCCGTAACCAAGGAGGGAAAGAACCTGGTAAGCTCCCAGAGGAAGAGGTAAGCAGTCACCCCTCGTCCGATGGAGAAAACTCGAACGGAAAGCCCCCCGCCAAAAATCCTTCCAGGTAATGACGGGGAAGGGCTAACCCAGGTTCAGGAAAGAGTGTTGCTCAGATCTCCCTTAAGTTTCTCCTATTCTTGCAAGTGCCATGCTCTGCGTTTACGGGGTGAGGCCGTGTTCTGGAAATACGCTCCATAAGAACTCGCCAGGCTGCGAAAACCCCATTGGGAATCGTGGTCGCAATCGCCCTGGAGCTCGCGCGACGGAAATTCAAAGATTTTCGCGTGGGAGAACGTGGAAGCGCTCATGCGCGGTAATGCAAACGAAGGTGAGCGAAGGAGCGCAGAAGGAGGGCGAGCGTGGTAGGAAGGGCGAGAGCTGGTGGTCGGCGAGCAATAACCCATAGACGAGCAATGGATACTGCAAGAAATAAGCCGACATTTGTGCAAAGAAACACTGTAGGTTCGCGCGACGGAACACCATCCGTCCGCGCGATGGAAAAACCGTTGGTTCGCGCGTGGGCGAACATTGGAGAGCATGAGCGTAGACGTGCAGGCACGTGGGAGTGTGGGCACGCAGGCGAGTGGTCGCGCGGGCGAGCGGTCGCCGTGAGGGTGGGCAGGTGGACGAGAGAGAGTCCTGAGCGCTAATGCGCAGGTTGGCGATGGCGCGTTGTGTTATGCCGACGCGATGGTCGAGCAGTTTGCGAAGGTGAGCGATCGCGAGCAGCCTGTGCAGGAGGGCGATCGCGCGATGGTGATCAGCATGCGCCGGGTCGCGCGATGGTGATCAGCATGCGCCGGGTCGCGCGATGGTGATCAGCATGCGCCGGGTCGCGCGATGGTGATCAGCATGCGCCGGGTCGCGCGATGGTGATCAGCATGCGCCGGGTCGCGCGATGGTGATCAGCATGCGCCGGGTCGCGCGATGGTGATCAGCATGCGCCGGGTCGCGCGATGGTGATCAGCATGCGCCGGGTCGCGCGATGGTGATCAGCATGCGCCGGGTCGCGCGATGGTGATCAGCATGCGCCGGGTCGCGCGATGGTGATCAGCATGCGCCGGGTCGCGCGATGGTGATCAGCATGCGCCGGGTCGCGCGATGGTGATCAGCATGCGCCGGGTCGCGCGATGGTGATCAGCATGCGCCGGGTCGCGCGATGGTGATCAGCATGCGCCGGGTCGCGCGATGGTGATCAGCATGCGCCGGGTCGCGCGATGGTGATCAGCATGCGCCGGGTCGCGCGATGGTGATCAGCATGCCAGGGTCGCGCGATGGTGATCAGCATGCCAGGGTCGCGCGATGGCGATCAGCATGCGCAGGTCGGCGGTCGCGCGATGGCGAGCAGCATTTGCATGTGGGCGATCGCATGATGGCGAACAGCATACGCAGTTGAGGGTCGCGCGATGGCGAACAGCATACGCAGTTGAGGGTCGAGCGATGGCGATCAGCATCCGCAGGTGTGCGGTCGAGCGATGGCGATCAGCATCCGCAGTTGAGGGTCGCGCGATGGCGATCAGCATCCGCAGTTGAGGGTCGCGCGATGGCGATCAGCATCCGCAGTTGAGGGTCGCGCGATGGCGATCAGCATCCGCAGTTGAGGGTCGCGCGATGGCGATCAGCATCCGCAGTTGAGGGTCGCGCGATGGCGATCAGCATCCGCAGTTGAGGGTCGCGCGATGGCGATCAGCATCCGCAGTTGAGGGTCGCGCGATGGCGATCAGCATCCGCAGTTGAGGGTCGCGCGATGGCGATCAGCATCCGCAGTTGAGGGTCGCGCGATGGCGATCAGCATCCGCAGTTGAGGGTCGCGCGATGGCGATCAGCATCCGCAGTTGAGGGTCGCGCGATGGCGATCAGCATCCGCAGTTGAGGGTCGCGCGATGGCGATCAGCATCCGCAGTTGAGGGTCGCGCGATGGCGATCAGCATCCGCAGTTGAGGGTCGCGCGATGGCGATCAGCATCCGCAGTTGAGGGTCGCGCGATGGCGATCAGCATCCGCAGTTGAGGGTCGCGCGATGGCGATCAGCATCCGCAGTTGAGGGTCGCGCGATGGCGATCAGCATCCGCAGTTGAGGGTCGCGCGATGGCGATCAGCATCCGCAGTTGAGGGTCGCGCGATGGCGATCAGCATCCGCAGTTGAGGGTCGCGCGATGGCGATCAGCATCCGCAGTTGAGGGTCGCGCGATGGCGATCAGCATCCGCAGTTGAGGGTCGCGCGATGGCGATCAGCATCCGCAGTTGAGGGTCGCGCGATGGCGATCAGCATCCGCAGTTGAGGGTCGCGCGATGGCGATCAGCATCCGCAGTTGAGGGTCGCGCGATGGCGATCAGCATCCGCAGTCTGAGGGTCGCGCGATGGCGATCAGCATCCGCAGTTGAGGGTCGCGCGATGGCGATCAGCATCCGCAGTCTGAGGGTCGCGCGATGGCGATCAGCATCCGCAGTTGAGGGTCGCGCGATGGCGATCAGCATGCGCAGGTGAGCTAGTAGCTGGCGAACCATGTTCCTTCAGAAGTGTTGGAGAACGTTGGCGTGCTGGCTGTAACACACGTGGGCAATCCGGAGATCGCCGAGAGACAGGTGATTGCTGGCGAGCTGATGATCGCTGGTGAGCTGACGAGCTGATAATCGCTGGCGAGCTGATGATCGCTGGCGAGCTGATGATCGCTGGCGAGCTGATGATCGCTGGCGAGCTGATGATCGCTGGCGAGCTGATGATCGCTGGCAAGCTGAAGATCGCTGACGAGCAGAAGGCTACGCGTGGAAGCCTGCGCAAAGAAGAAGAGTTCTTGACCCCGACCTGAACCGAAGTTCAAGATCGCGAGGGCGAACGTGGGCGCACAGGGCGCGTAACAGGAACCAACAGGAACCGCAGGGATGATCATCTTGAAAGCGCTGACGAACAGGAGAGCGCTGATGAGCAGAGGAGCGCCTGTGTGCTAACACTGAGCAGGAGCAGGAGAGAACACAGCAGAAGGGCGCGCAGGGAAACCCTGACACGCAAGGGAAGAACCCCCGTGGGGGCAACCCTTTACCCCGAAGGGATCGTTGTCCGCCGGAAGACTGATGTCCGTCGGGAAGACCGTTGCCCGTCGGAAGACGAGATCAGACTGCTGTCCATCTGCACCAAAGCGGAAGATCGAGAAAAAGGAGATGTAGGCTGCAAACGGAGATCCAAAAAGGCGCCTCAAGCACCCTTATAGGGAGATGAGAGGCCCTTACGACGAGGCGGACGGTGGGCCTTACGGCGAGGGAGGCCAACAGCAACAGAAGAAACCTCCGAAGAGGAGTCTCTATAAGTGTACTCTCTCGCGAACGAAAGAGAAACACTTCGTGGAAGAGACTGGTCAGCCAGTGACCTAAAAGGAGCAATCCTCCGAAGAGGAGCTCCTGCAGTTGCCCAGCCCCTTGAGCGAAACTGCAGGTGCGACCGCTCAGTACCAAGAGCATAGTCGCACGAAAAAAAGGCAAGAGAAGAACCCCCCAAAAGGGGAAAAACTCAAGCCTGGACAGGAAAAACTTCCCTCGGAAGGAAAGTTACCCGCCCAAGGAGGCAAGCCTCCTGAGAGTTCTAAAATGAACTGGAGAGCTGTCCGTCGTCACGGGAGTACTTCCAGTAGAAGGAGACACGCCCCTGACGAAAATACAAGGGGGGAGGCAGCAACAGCCGAATCCCCAGGACTCAACCAGACAGCTCACACCGTTGCCATATTACAAAAACGAACTAGATCGGTAACTGTAAAAAAATAAAAAAAAATAATATTAGTATACATTCATTCCCCCGGGAAGGCTCCGAAGAGGAATCCCGAGGGAAAGGAACAAGAATTACACAACAGGCACGTGCCCTCACAACCACTTACACTCGCGGAAGGAGAGCTGTAACCAAAACAGAATTATAACAATTATAATTATGTAATTATGTAATTTAAAAATGAATGAACACTAAAGAAAGAACGAAAACCCCGAAAGGAATCGTAGTACAAGCTGAAAAACAAAAAACAACTACAATTAGATTCATAACTAATTGAGACAAACATACGGCGTAGCAACCCCCCCACACGGAAAGGAAGCTACAAGGCCGTAGTAACACGTAGTAAAAGGGTGAACGACCTCAAGAGAGAGAGAGAGAGAGAGAAAGACATAAGTCAAACTCGATCGCCACCCATAAAATTACGCCGTGGTGGCCTAACTGCCGAGGCCTCCACGTAGATATCGTACACTACACACACAAAGCTGAAAAGGAAACTTACTTATTTCTATACTCAAATATATATACAAACATGAAAACATGTTTACATATATATAGAGTAAAAGAAAAGTAAGCGATTAAGTAAAGACAAAACAAACAATGGCTGCCAAGAGAGGACCAAGACAGAGAATTCTGTCACAGTCCGAGCCAAAAGTGAAAGTGAGTATTCACCTGTGTGTGTGAGGGGGAGGAGGGGTAGCTAGCTACCACTCCCCTACCCCCCGCTAACTAGCGCGGGGGTAATACACCCTCGTTAAATTCTAATGGCTCGCCATTTCAGCTACGCTAAAAGTAATACCCTTTGTAAATAGCGTGGTTTGTATTTCGGTTACGGAACAAATGAAGGGTAGGGGGTACAATGATGGCCCTGGAATACGTAATAATAATTAATTATGGACATAATTATATACCATTGTGTAGCTCTTGATCTTGGCATTATGTTGGTACCAAAAACGTTCACTTAGTTTGGATATTAAGGAAGATAGAGCCAATAAAGCGACGCAAAGTCAGTGCGGCTGAAAATGTGAAAATTTGACGTGCGGTTTGTACAAAAAGTGATAATTTTGCCTTTTTGCCACATTTATGTTTGGAAACACCCGGATATGCATAAAGGACACCCTAAGAAAGAAAACTAGGGGGGTCGTGAAAATTCCCTAGGGGGGCGGGAGGGTTTCACTTTCTGGCCCATGGACTAAAGTCCGTGATGCCAGCGTACATTTGATATACAGTGAACCCTCGCTACTTCGCGGTTCGACCATCGCGGATTCACCACTTCGCGGGTTTTTTCCATAACCCATATATATATACATATCGCGGATTTTCCGGAAAATTCGAAAATACCGCGAAATCTGAAGACAACCAAATACGATATTTTGTTACCTGTAATTCCATTAATACTGTAATTAGTAATATCTGCTCTTACTGATTGTTCATTGCATTACATATGATATATAATTCAGCACAGAAAGAAATAAAACACGAAAAGAGAATGTGATCATACGATAATACAGTACTGTATACAGTACGTAGTAAAATTAAATCGAACATGAAACGCAAATCAGATGCAGTCATACCATATTAGAATGGTGTAAGGCTGCTGATGGCTACTATACTACAAATGTAATGGATGTGCATCTTTTCCATGATTCTTTTGTATGTACAGTATACGTACGTAGTACTGCATCCAATAATATTCTTTGTTGCAAAAATCACATTTCGAATAAGCGTACGAGAGAGAGAGAGAGAGAGAGAGAGAGAGAGAGAGAGAGAGAGAGAGAGAGAGAGAGAGAGACATCCTACAAAAGAATAAAATAGCATACGTAAAGCTATTACGTGTATTATTATTGTTATTATTATTATTGTTGTTGTTGTTAATAAAAGTATTATTGTTATCATTATTATTATTATTATTACTGTATTATTATCATACGATAATTAAGTACTGTACACAGTACGTAGTAAAATTAAATCGAACATGAAACGCAAATCAGATGCAGTCATACAATATTAGAATGGTGTAAGGCTGCTGATGGATACTACTGTACGTACAGTACTACAAATGTAATGGATGTGCTTCTTTTCCATGAATCTTTTGTATGTATACGTACGTAGTACAGTACTACATCCAATAATATTCTTTGTTGCAAAAATGACAAATTCGAAGATAATTTGTATTTTTCCTAACCATACAAAACTTAGCTATTTACAAAGGGTATTACTTTTAGCGCAGCTGAAATGACGAGCCAATAGTTTTTAACGAGGGTTAATTACCCCCGCGCTAGTTAGCGGGGGGTGGGGAAGGGTAGCTTGCTACCCCTCCCCCCTCCACACACCGGTGACTTGCTTCACTTCACTTAGAGGTAGGACTTGACTTGGGGGTCAGGGATGGCGGGCACATATGTGTAAATAGCTAAGGTTTGTATGGTTAGGAAAAATACAAATTATCTTCGAATTTGTCATTTGTTCCGTAACCGAAATACAAACCACGCTATTTACAAAGGGTGACTTACCCCTTAGGAAGGGTGGAAAGTCCCCAGCCTTACTGACTTCGGCTTGCCCGGGGGCTCGATCCCTCAGTGAGCAGCACTTGAGAGAGGGAGCCCCTGTACCTCACAGGTTCCTAGCATCGCTAGGAACGAGTGGCGTACATAAGCAGTGTGAGGAGGAGAGTGTGACTTGTCCTATGAAGTTGACCTTGAGACCTTCAGATAGGAATTCTAGGATAGGACGTTCCCCATACCACCTCGTCAGGGTATGGGAGACGCAACAGTATTAAGCTTAATACTAGGAGCACAAAGAAGCATGGGTTACCTGCAGAGGTCGAGGTCAGCTATGTGAGGACCAGGATGCTGCTTCCCCAAGAGAGGGGAGAATGAAGAAAGAAGTAAGGGTCAGACATACTCTTTCATTCACGCAGACTAAGACCGGGTAACAACGCCCTCAACCTACTGCTACTTGTCCAAAAAGGAGCCTGAGGTTAGACCAGCTGTTGTGCAGCCACCACAGGGCCGATAGAAAACGTATCGAGGCTCCTGTGGGTCACGTCTTGCAGGTAGTGGGCTGTGAAGGTCGTTTGACGCTTCCAGACCCCAGCTTGAAGTACCTGCGTCACAGAGAAGTTTCTCTTGAAGGCCAGGGATGTAGCAATACCCCTGACATCATGGGCCCGAGGGCGACGTGACGGAGGAGGGTCAGGATTCAGGGCCTGGTGGATAACCCTTCGAATCCAAGCAGAGATGGTGTTCCTGGTGACCCTCCTCTTTGTCTTGCCTGTGCTCACAAACAAAGCTCGCACATGAGGACGGACTGCAGCCGTTCTCTTCAAGTAGTACCTCAGACACCTCACTGGGCATAGTAGCAGCTGGTCTGGGTCGTTTGTTACAGAACGGAGACTCGCGATCCTGAAAGAGTCGAACCGTGGATCCGGCACTCCAGGATTCTGAGTCTTGGCCACAAACTCAGGGACGAACCTGAACGTTACCTCCCCCCATCCCCTTAAATGGGCGATGTCGTACGAGAGACCATGAAGTTCACTAACTCGCTTGGCCGAGGCCAAGGCGAGTAGGAAAGCCGTCTTCCAAGACAGGTGGCGATCGGAGGCCTGGCGTAATGGCTCGAAGGGAGGTCTCTTGAGAGATCTGAGGACGCGAACCACGTTCCAAGGAGGGGGTCTCACTTCCGACTGGGGGCAGGTAAGCTCATAGCTACGTATGAGTAAAGAGAGTTCTAGCGATGAAGAAATATCCATGCCCTTCATTCTGAAGGCCAAGCTTAAGGCTGAGCGATAGCCTTTCACTGCCGAGACAGAAAGGCGCATTTCTTCTCGCAGATACACGAGGAAGTCCGCTATTGCTGGAATAGTGGCATCGAGTGGAGAGATACCCCTTCCACGACACCAACCACAAAAGACTCTCCACTTCGCTTGGTAGACTCCCTCAGAGGACCTTCGCAGGTGCCGAGACATTCTCTCCGCAACCTGTTGCGAAAAGCCTCTCTCCACGAGGAGACGCTGGATAGTCTCCAGGCGTGAAGCCGAAGTGAGGCTACGGCCCTGTGAGGGACACCGGAGTGGGGTTGTCTGAGAAGCTCGTGTCGTGGAGGAAGCTCCCTTGGGAGTTCCGTCAGGAGTTGCAGAAGGTCCGGAAACCATTCCGCGTGATGCCATAGCGGAGCTATTAGAGTCATGGAACAGTTGACCGATAGTCTGGTCCTGTTGAGCACCCTTCTCATCAGACAGAATGGTGGGAAGGCGTACACGTCGATGTTGTCCCACCGTTGCTGGAAAGCATCTTGCCAGAGTGCCTTGGGGTCTGGGACTGGTGAGCAGTAAAGGGGCAGCTTGAAGTTCAAGGCTGTCGCGAACAAGTCCACCGTCGGGGAACCCCACAAAGTCAGGACTTTGTTGGCTATCTGAGGATCCAAAGACCACTCGGTACTCACTATCTGCGAAGCCCTGCTCAGACTGTCGGCGAGCACATTCCTCTTGCCAGGAATGAAGCGAGCTGATAGTGTTATCGAGTGGGTTTCGGTCCACCTCACAGTCTCTACTGCAAGATGGGATAGCTGTTGCGAAAAAATGCCTCCCTGCTCGTTGATATAAGCCACTACCGTGGTGTTGTCGCTCATCACCACCACGGAGTGACCCGCCAGGAACCGTTGGAACTGTTGAAGGGCCAGAAAGACGGCCTTCAATTCTAGCAGGTTGATGTGTAGGCACTTTTCTGATTCTGACCAAAGGCCTGAGGCCCTCTGGTTCAGAACGTGCGCCCCCCACCCTTCTTTTGACGCGTCCGAAAACAGAGTCAATTCCGGGGGGAGGACGAGAAGACTCACTCCCTTCCGCAGGTTCTCGTCGGCCAGCCACCACCTCAAGTCCGTCTGTTCCAGAGACCCCATTGGGATCAGAATGTCCGGGGAATCGGATCCTTGATTCCACCGGGACTTGAGCCGCCATTGAAGGGATCTCATTCTGAGGCGGCTGTTTGGAACCAGACGGGCCAGGGAGGATAGGTGGCCTAAGAGACGCAACCACGATTGGGCGGGAAGTTCTTTTCGCCTGAGGAAAGGTTCCGCCACCCTCCTCAGCCTTGCTATCCGGTCGTCTGATGGAAAGGCTTTGTGGAGATT
Organism: Palaemon carinicauda; assembly: GCF_036898095.1. NCBI lineage: Eukaryota > Metazoa > Arthropoda > Malacostraca > Decapoda > Palaemonidae > Palaemon > Palaemon carinicauda. Next base: position 65,883,038 of record NC_090740.1, on the reverse strand, counting down.
GGTGTCTATTAGCATGCCTAGATAAACCAGTCGTTGGGACGGCTGCAGAGAGGACTTCTCGAGGTTTACCACGATCCCCAGATCTAGAAGCCTGTCTCGGTGCCGAAGAGGGTCGACTCCGAGTCTGCTAGGATCAGCCAATCGTCTAGGTAACGAAGGAGACGAATGCCGTTCCTGTGCGCCCAAGTCGAAATCAGGGTGAACACTCTGGTGAACACCTGAGGAGCTGTGGAGAGACCGAAACACAGCACCTTGAACTGGTAGATCTTGTTGTCTAGGCAGAATCTCAGTACTTCCTGGAAGACGGATGGATTGGGATCTGGAAGTACGCATCCTTTAGATCCAGTGTACACATGAAGTCTTGTGGTCTCACCGCAAGTCTGACCGTGTCTGCTGTCTCCATGCTGAACCGGGTTTGTTTGACAAACCTGTTCAGAGCCGAGAGATCGATGACGGGTCTCCAGCCTCCAGTAGCCTTCTTTACAAGAAAGAGTCGGCTGAAGAAGCCTGGAGAGCCGTCCACGACCTCCTGGGGAGCACCCTTCTCGAACATGGTCTCGACTTCGGCCTGAAGGGCCACCCCTTTGCCGATCCCATGGCATAGGAGCTCAACGACACTGGATTCACTGTCAGGGGAGGTTGAGATGACGTGAACGGGACGCGATAACCTTGGCCGATCACTGAGACCGTCCAAGCATCGGCCCCGTGTTGCTGCCACCTGCGGACGCAACGCTGAAGGCATCCCCCCACAGGTGGACAGGCAGGGGGACTGCCACCCCTAGGGCTTGCGGCCGTGGCCGCCACCCCTAGGAGTCTTGCCTCCCCTGGAGGACTTACCGCCCCTCTTGACCTTGGCTGGAAAGGGCTGGGGCTTAGACACCACTTTCTTAGCTGCCGGTGCCTGTTTGGGAGCCTTACGAGGCTGTTGCTGCTGTTGTGGCGGGGCTGGAGGCTTATAGGGCCGAGTTGTAAGGGCCCTGTGGAGGAGGGAGTCCGTGCTGGATTTCCTCCACCTCTCAGCCGTTCGCTCCAAGTCTTGGGGCTCAAACAGGCTCTCCCCCAGAAGGGAAGCATGTCGGAGCCTACACACATCCACGGCGGGGACCTTCGGATGGAATCTCTCGGACACAGCATCGCGACGCTTCAACACCGAGTTGGCCCACAGGGTGGTAACCTGGTGCGCCAAAAACTCGATGGAGCGGGTGCCCGAGAGCAAGAAGGTCTCTAAGGCCTTCCTATTGGTCTCCTTGGACAAGTCCTCCGATCGCAATAGGATGCCCAGAGATCCTAGCCAGAAGTCCAGCCACGAAGTGGCCTGCATGGCACACTTAGCGACCTTCTCGTGGTTAAGGATCTCCGCCGCCGAGAACAACACCTGCCGGGCAGAGAGTTTCTCCAGGGGAACTCCCTTCGCCAGCTCCTCCACAGAGTGATGGAGAGGAAGAGCGAGGTTGTGCTCACCCAGGATCTCGAAATACCTCCTCTGCTGAAGGCGAGGAGGAGGGATAAGCTTGTTCCCGGCAGTGGAACGACTGGAGGAGGCAAGAAGTGCGAGCTGAGCGTTGGCCCTAGCTCTGGCACTCTTCAGCCCCCGAGACCAGGGCAGAGCTGCACTGGTCTTAGGGGCCTTCCGAACGTCAAACACTTCATCCAGAATCGTGTCTTTGCCTTCACGGGGGGCGATGACTGGATCCGTAAGTCTGTTAAGTGTCCTTATCAGGCTTAGGACCTGCCAGAAGGCATGTTCGGATTCTTGCTGTTCTCCTCCCTGCGGGCTGGCAGCTAAGTCTCCTGCCCCTGGAATCTCTTCCTGGGGTGAAACGTGGACATTCCCCTGGGTAGTCGTGGGTTCCTGACGAATCCTTGCAGAGGATTTAGGGACGGTCTTGGAATCCTTGGGTTCCCTCCTGGGAGGGATACAGGATCCCAACAACGAGGTTCGAGGGGCCCCTTCCTCACGAGACGATTCTCCTGCCTGAAGCGAAGTCTCCCCCCTGGTGCCGAGGGGAAGACTACCGCCCCACTGGACTCACCTGAGGACGGAAGGCCTCGTCCACGGGAGAAGGAGAGAGTACTCGTGCAGGAGAAGGGACCTTCGAGACCGACCTCTTGGGAACCAACTTCGCCCTAGGGGAAGTCACCACGAAGTCCACTCCTCTCTTTCTCTTCAGCGTAGGAGAGACAGCCACTGGTTTGTCACCCTGGCCGGCGAGTGTTGGTTTCATAACCCTCACTAACGCCCGTGCCAGCGGACCAAACCAAGTCTGCTGCTCCAAGGACACAGAGTCCGAAATCCTCGCTAAGAGAAAGGGATCGGGCGATCCTTTGGAGTGGACACGACGGTACCTGCCTGAAAAGAAGGTGGGTTAAGAATGCTGTACAGTGAACCCTCGCTACTTCGCGGTTCGACAATCGCGGATTCACCACTTCGCGGGGTTTTCCCATAACCCATATATATATACATATCGCGGATTTTCCGGAAAATTCGAAAATACCGCGAAATCTGAAGATAACCAAATACGATATTTTGTTACCTGTAATTCCATTAATACTGTAATTAGTAATATCTGCTCTTAATGATTGTTCATTGCATTACATATGATATATAATTCAGCACAGAAAGAAATAAAACACGAAAAGAGAATGTGATCATACGATAATTCAGTACGTAGTAAAATTAAATCGAACATGAAACGCAAATCAGATGCAGTCATACCATATTAGAATGGTGTGTACTGTAATGGATGTGCTTCTTTTCCATGAATCTTTTGTATGTATACGTACGTAGTACAGTACTGCATCCAATAATATTCTTTGTTGCAAAATCACATTTCGAATACTGTAAGCGTACGAGAGAGAGAGAGAGAGAGAGAGAGAGAGAGAGAGAGAGAGAGAGAGAGAGAGAGAGAGAGAGAGGGGAGAGAGAGAGAGAGAGGCGTAAAATAGCGTACGTAAATTTTTATTATTATTGTTATTATTATTATTATTGTTGTTGTTGTTAATGAAATTATTATTGTTATTATTATTAATCATTATTATTATTATTATTACTGTACAGTATTATTATCATTATTTATTATTATTACGGTATTGTACTTAATCTACGTACGTTCAGTATGCGCGGGGGCATCTTCTATGAGTAACCAACGCGCCATAGTACTAAGACGGGTTGTGATTGGTTCAAGCGCTGATAGATGACGAATCAAAACTCAAGTTTTGTTATCTAGCCTGTGATTGGTGTTTTGCCCGCATCTTCTACCCGCAGCATCAAAGTTCTCGCGGGGCTGCATCGTTCACTTTCTCTTTCCGCGTATTGCTGAGTAGACGTTCTTAACTTTGTGAAGTTTAATCTGTGCTGTGTGCGACTGTTTTAAGTTGAACTTTTTGTTGAACTTTCTGTTACAATGCCTCCCAAGCGTTCTGCTTCTAGTAAGGCTGGTAGTGAGCCTAAACGCCACCGAAGGATGATGACGATAGCTGAGAAGGTTACGCTTCTCGACATGTTAAAAGATGGTAGGAGTTACGCGGCCGCCGGCCGCCATTTTGGCATCAACGAATCCACCGTTCGCTACATCAAGAAGGACGAGGCGAACATTAGAAAGACTGCTGCAATCACCTTTAGCAGATCAGCGAAGCGAGTCGTTACAACGCGTAATAAAACGATCGTACGCATGGAAGGTGCTTTAGCTGTGTGGATTGCCGACTGCCGGAAGAAGAACATAGCGTTGGATACGAACACCATCCAAACAAAGGCTTTGAGCTTATATGAGAATTTTGCTGCAAAGGAACCTAAAGAGGACGACGGCAACCATGCTGAAGATGATGATGATGCAGATGATCCTCAACCAGGGACATCCACTGATTCCCAGCCTCAGAAACGTTTTTCCGCAAGCAAAGGATGGTTCGCGAAGTTTCAGAAACGCTTCGCCCTGAAAAGCGTTTCCCTGCATGGGGAGTCTGCTTCCGCTGACACTGCCGCTGCTGAAACTTACGTGAACCAGACTTTCAAGAACATTATCGCTGAAGGTGGATACAAGCCGGAACAAGTCTTTAATATGGATGAAACCGGCTTGTTTTGGAAGAGAATGCCGTCGCGAACTTTCCTGTTCAAAGAGGAAGCCAAAGCCTCTGGTTTTAAGGCATTCAAGGATCGAGTTACCCTCGTGATGTGTGGCAATGCTGCTGGATTTTTGTTAAAGCCGGGGCTTATTTATAAGTCGAAAAAATCCTCGCGCTTTGAAAAATAAAAATAAGAATCTCCTTCCCGTGTACTGGATGCATAATCAAAAAGCATGGATTACGAAGATGCTGACCTCCAACTGGTTCCACCAGTGTTTCATCCCGCAAGTCCATGAATATCTCTTAGAGAAGGGCTTGCCATTCAAGATCCTTCTCCTTATGGATAACGCTGGTGGACACGCAACTGACCTGTCGCGTGAGGGCGTTCAGGTTGAGTTCCTGCCACCCAACACCACGTCATTAATTCAACCAATGGACCAGGGGGTTATCAGGGCGTTCAAGGCCCTCTACACGAAGAATACCTTGGCGGACCTCGTTGCGTGTGTGGATGCTGCCCAAGATGACGAGGATAAAGACTTCAACTTGAAGGCGTACTGGCGGCAGTACACCATAGCCACGTGCCTGCAGAATATTCAAAAGGCACTTCAAGAGATGAAACCTGCAACCGTAAATGCGAGCTGGAAGAAGCTGTGGCCCGATATTGTTTACGACGACAAGGGATTTACTCCGTCGGAAATCCAACACTCTGCAATACGGAAATCTGTGCAGTTGGCTGCCATAATTGGGGGTGACGGGTTTGGCGACATGACGACTGAAGACGTCGACGAGTTGTTGGACTGCCATTCCCAGCCCCTAACTGACGCAGACCTCGAAGACCTGACGAAATCGGCAAGTGAGGAAGAGAGTGAGGGTACCCAGGAAGAGACCCAAGAAAATGTCGAAGAAACGGGCTTAACATTAGAATGGCTTGCCAAGTTCTGCAACCATATGAAGGAGGCGAAAGAAATGTTACAAGAGTGGGACGAGGATATGGTTCGCTCGATGCAATTCTGCAACAAGGTTGATGACATCACGACTCCCTACAGGATGCTCTTGGATCGAAAAAAGAAGCAGCGGCAACAACTTCCGATCACAATGTTTTTTCAGCCTCGCAAAAAAGAGCCAGTTCCTCCTGCTAGTACGCCTTCGGAAGAAATTGAAGAAGTTGAAGAGGTGTCCCAGGAAAAGACACCTCCGTCTGAAGAGACGTAAAATACTATCATTGACTGCACAGTAGAACACATCATCAGCTTCATCATCATCATTTCTACTGTGCAGCAAATTCATCGCCATCGTCATTCAAGTTTTTCTTGAACTTCTTTCGTGGTGAGTACAGTAACAATCTTTATTTTTTACTTTAACCTGTTTTATAGTTTAGTAATGTACGTACTGTATGCATTAAGTTAAAGGGAAGGTTTTAAAAGTCTACATGTTGTAACCTATCATATTTTTTTTTTTTTTAAATTTACATTTACGTACGTAAAACAATCTCTCTCTCTCTCTCTCTCTCTCTCTCTCTCTCTCTCTCTCTCTCTCTCTCTCTCTCTCTCTCTCTCTCTCTCTCTCTCTCTCTCTCTCAAATTGTTTTCCTGCTTTGCTACGTACAAGTACTGTATAATTTATATTTGTAAGGTAACATATTTTGTAAATGCTTTTACTGTAAATACTGTATGTACTGTATCATTATTTATCACTATCATCATGCGCGTTAAATGCCTTGTTTGTTCTGAGCGTGGTTGTTTACTGAGCGTACACGCCGTCGTTTCAGGCGGCGTCATAAAGAAAAAGATTTCATTTGGAAGTCCAAAGAAAAATATGTGAACTAAAACATTGGTAATAAAAAAATCAACATACAGTACTGTATAATCAATATAATCGATGCAAAAACTAACCTATACGTACATATATGTGTACACTAAATGAGTTTGTTTCTTCATTATGATCAGAGATGAACGTAAACAAAACATTGGTTGCCATTTTTTATCGTGCTTTTTAGGTGTTTAGGAAACACATGATATAAAATCGCCTTTAATATTTGTGCCTGTTTTAGTTTAGGGTGCTGTAGTACATGCATTAAGTGTTCTGTACATTAAAGGGTGGTTTGTTAACAGTACTACGTACAAGGGAAGGTTTTAAAAGTCCGAATATACATGTTAAATAAATAGGTAAATATGCTGTCACTACTTCGCGGATTTTCACCTATCGCACCCGCGTCTGGAACCTATCTACCGCGATAAACGAGGGTTCACTGTACTGACCTGTCTTCATCCTGCACTACCAACCTGTGCTTGGATGGAGGTGATCCCAAGTGCCCTCTAGGAGCACGCGTTCCTGCTGCTACCACCGGCTGTGGAATTCGCCGCGAACGATGGTCGCGCGGGAGTGCGGGCGAGCGATCACGCGGGCGCGCAGGTGGATGATCGCGCGGGCGCGCAGGTGGATGATCGTGCAGGCGAGTGGCGAGGGTGGGCAGGTGAATGAACACGTGTCCGAGGCGACGAACGCAAGCGTTGGCGCGACGGCGAGGGATCGTGCTGCCGCGTAGGTGAGGAAGATCGCTGGCGATGTCGGGATGTGGTATGTCGACGCACTGGTGTGCGATGGCGAGCAGCATGCGCAGGTGAATGATCGCGTGATAGGGTGCGATGGTGATCAGCATCCGCAGGAGGGCGATCGTTCAGGGTTGTGCGATGAGGAGCAGCATGCGTAAGCGGGCGATCGTTCAGGGTTGTGCGATGGCGAGCAGCATGCGCAGGTGAATGATCGCGTGATGGGGTGCGATGGTGATCAGCATCCGCAGGAGGGCGATCGTTCAGGGTTGTGCGATGAGGAGCAGCATGCGTAAGCGGGCGATCGTGCAGGGTCGTGCGATGGCGAGCAGCATGCGTAGGAGGGCGATCGTGCAATGGCGAGCGATGGCGAGCGGCATATGCAGGCGGGCGATCGCGCGATGGCGAGCTAGAAGCTGGGCGAACCATGTTCCTTCAGGAGCGTTGGCGAACGTCGGTGCGTTCGTTGTCGCTGTTGAATAGGCGATACTAAGATCGCCTGTGCGCGCTGGCAAGCAGGTGAACGCTGGCGAGGAGGTAATCGCTGGCGTGTAGGTGATCGCTGGCGAGCTGGTGATCGCTGGCGAGCAGAAGGTCGACGCGTGTCCTGTGAGAGGACAGCTGGTGCGGCGCGTTCACGAGCAGGAACGGGAAGATCGCTGGCGCGTTGGCGAACATGTGTTTCTGACACACGCGCAGCACGATGTTGCGTAGCCACAGGACCAGGCAGATGGTGAGCAGGAGTTCAGCAGGAACTAAAGGGTGGTCAGAGACCGCAGGGCGATGGTCCTCAAATGAGCGCTGACGCTCGGAAGAGAGCTGACAAGCAGGAGAGCGCTGGCGAGGGGGGCGAACATCAGGAGAGAGCCGACGAGCAGGTGAGCGTCGGCGAGCAGGAGAGTCTTGGCGAGCAGGAGATCGTCGACGAGCAGGAGATCGCTGGCGAGCAGGAGATCGCTGGCGAGCAGGTGAGCGCTGGCGAGCAGGTGAGCGCTGGCGAGCAGGAGAGCGCTTGTGCGCTAGCCCTGCTCGCGTAAGGGAAGAATCCCTTAGCCCCGAAGGGACCGTTGCCCGTCGGGTGACGAGTTCTCCAGAAGGCGAAGATCCGGCAGGAGATGGTGAGCGGTCTGCAGAGAGGTTCAAGGAGGGCGGAGCAGTCGGTTGAGGCTGACGAGGAGAGTCCCCCCCGGAGGACGAAGACCCAAAAAGGGACCTCTTAGTCCCCCTGTAAGGGGAAGGGAGGCCCTTGTGGCGTAGAGGGCGGTGAGCCTTACGGCGGAGGCGGCCTCGCGGGAGATCGTCGGGACCATCGGTCCTCCGAAGGGGAGTCTCCCTCAAAACACTTCCCTCAGAAGGAAGCTGGGCAGCAGTCGAGACCGAAGGACTCACTTCCCCCTTCGAAGGATGCACGGAAGGAGGAGGAGAGCCTTGAGCACCATCACCAGCAACAGCACCTGCGTCGGAAGGCCCAGCCACGTCGGAGGCCTCTGTCACCACGACGTCGACAATAGACAGAGGGTCTACCTCCGCTACCACTGGCGACTGTTTAACAGCGGCCCCCAACGAGACAAGGTCAATAAGAGCGACCCTGGAGGGCAAGCCCTTAAGCCCCAGGGACGACCAAATCTGTAAAAGATCATCACTGGATAAGGCATTATTATCAATAACCTCCCCCGGAGGAGGAGGGGGAACCGCCTCGCTATGGGAGGCGACGCCCTCTCCCCCCACCGAAGGTAGGGAAACAGAACAAGGGCCTGCGCTCCCACTCGGACGACTCTCCTTAGGAGGCGGACGAGGGGGAGCTTCGGAGGAGGTTTGGGCGGCGGAAGAAGAGTCCCGAGAACCTTCCTCCTTCAAGGCTAACCCCGGAGGAGAACGGTCTCTCTTGGACTTCTTCTTACGCCGACGACCAAACCTCTCCCACTGGGAGGCAGACCACTCCCTGCACTCACGGCACATGTTATCCTGGTCGCAACCGTCGGCCCCGACATTGAGGGCAGAGGGTGTGAGGATCCGTAATAACGTCCGACATGAAAGTCCCACAAGGACGGCCGGCAACTCCAGGGCATGTACACATAGTAAATAAAAGAAAATAACTGAAGGTCAACTTCCAACCAATCACACAAGCTGAAAAGAAAAAGCAGAAAATTAAAGGCTGTCACGAAGGCGATGAACAGACACGTCTGATCACCGCCGAGCCAAAAGTGAAGTGAAGCAAGTCACCGGTGTGTGGAGGGGGGAGGGGTAGCAAGCTACCCTTCCCCACCCCGCTAACTAGCGCGGGGGTAATTAACCCTCGTTAAAAACTATTGGCTCGTCATTTCAGCTGCGCTAAAAGTAATACCCTTTGTAAATAGCGTGGTTTGTATTTCGGTTACGGAACAAATCACATTTCGAATAAGCGTACGAGAGAGAGAGAGAGAGAGAGAGAGAGAGAGAGAGAGAGAGAGAGAGAGAGAGAGAGAGAGAGAGAGAGAGAGAGAGACATCCTACAAAAGAATAAAATACTGTAGCATACGTAAAGCTATTAAATATTGTTATTATTATTGTTGTTGTTGTTAATAAAATTAGGATTGTTATTATTATTATCATTATTATTATTATTATTACAGTACTGTACTGTATTATTATCATTATTTATTATTATTATTATTAATACGTACGTACGGTATGCGCGGGGTATCTTGTATGAGTTGGTAACCTACGCATCATATACTGTAAGACGGGTTGTGATTGGTTCAAGCGCTGATAGATGACGAATCAGAACTCAAGTTTTGTTATCTAGCCTGTGATTGGTGTTTTGCCATCACCTCCAGCTTCCAGCACCTAGGTTCTCGCGGGCCCGGGTCGTCCACTCTCTGTTCCCGCGTATCGCTGAGTAGACGTTCTTAAGTTTGTGAAGTTTACAGTAATCTGTGCGACCTTTTTAAGTTGAACTTTTTGTCAAATCCTACTGTACAATGGCTCCCAAGCGTTCTACTTCTACTAAGGCTGGTAGTGAGCCTAAACGCCACCGAAGGATGATGACGATTGCTGAGAAGGTTACGCTTCTCGATACGTTAAAAGATGGTAGAAGTTACGCGTCCGCTGCGCGCCATTTTGGGATCAACGAATCTACTGTTCGCTATATCAAGAAGGACGAGGCGAACATTAGAAAGACGGCTGCAATCACCTTTAGCAGATCAGCGAAGCGAGTCGTTACAACGCGTAATAAAACGATCGTACGCATGGAAGGTGCTTTAGCTGTGTGGATTGCCGACTGCCGGAAGAAGAACATAGCCTTGGATACGAACACCATCCGAACAAAGGCTTTGAGCTTGTATCAGAATTTTGCTGCAAAGGAACCTCAAGACGACGACGGCAACCATGCTGAAGAAGATGATGATGCAGATGATCCTCAACCAGGGACATCCACTGATTCCCAGCCTCAGAAACGTTTTTCCGCCAGCAAAGGATGGTTCGCGAAGTTTCAGAAACGCTTCGCTCTGAAAAGCGTTTCCCTGCATGGCGAGGCTGCTTCGGCTGACACTGCCGCTGCTGAAACTTACGCGAACCAGACATTCAAGAATATTATCGCCGAAGGTGGATACAAGCTGGAACAAGTCTTTAATATGGATGAGACCGGCTTGTTTTGGAAGAGAATGCCGTCGCGAACTTTCCTGTTCAAAGAGGAAGCCAAAGCCTCTGGCTTTAAAGCATTCAAGGATCGCGTTACCCTCGTGATGTGTGGCAATGCTCCTGGATTTTTGCTAAAGCCGGGGCTTATTTATAAGTCGAAAAATCCTCGCGCTTTGAAAAATAAAAATAAGAATCTCCTTCCCGTGTACTGGATGCATAATCAAAAAGCATGGATTACGAAGATGCTGACCTCCAACTGGTTCCATCAGTGTTTTATCCCGCAAGTCAGCAAATATCTCTTAGAGAAGGGCTTGCCATTCAAGATCTTTCTCCTTATGGATAACGCTGGTGGACACGCAACTGACCTGTCGCATGAGGGCATTCAGGTTGAGTTCCTGCCACCCAACACCACGTCATTAATTCAACCGATGGACCAGGGGGTTATCAGGGCGTTCAAGGCCCTCTACACGAAGAACACCTTGGCGGACCTCGTTGCGTGTGTGGATGCTGCCCAAGATGATGAGGATGAAGATTTTAACTTGAAGGCGTACTGGCGGCAGTACACCATAGCCACGTGCCTGCAGAATATTCAGAAGGCACTTCAAGAGATGAAACCTGCAACTGTGAATGCGAGCTGGAAGAAGTTGTGGCCCCAGATTGTTTACGACGACGAGGGATTTACACCTGCTGAAATCCAACACTCTGCAATACGCAAATCTGTGCAGTTGGCTGCCATAATTGGAGGTGACGGGTTTGGCGACATGACGACTGAAGACGTCGACGAGTTGTTGGACTGCCATTCCCAGCCCCTAACTGACGCAGACCTCGAAGACCTGACGACATCGGCAAGCGAAGAAGAGAGTGAAACCCAGGAAGAGACCCAAGAAAATGTCGAAGAAACGGGCTTAACATTAGAACGGCTTGCCAAGGCCTGCAACCATGCGAAGGAGTTGAAAGAAATGTTGCAAGAGTGGGACGAGGATATGGTTCAGTCGATGCAATTCTGCAACAAGGTTGATGACATAATGACTCCCTACAGGATGCTCTTAGATCGAAAAAAGAAGCAGCGGCAACAACTTCCGATCACAATGTTCTTCCAGCCTCGCAAAAAAGAGCCAGTTCCTCCTGCTAGTACGCCTTCGGAAGAAATTGAAGAAGTTTCCCAGGAAGAAGTTGAAGAGGTGTCCCAGGAAAAGACACATCCGTCTGAAGAGACGTAAAATACTACCTGGCTGCACAGTAGAACACATCATCAGCTTCATCATCATCATTTCTACTGTGCAGCAAATTCATCGCCATCATCATTCAAGTTTTTCTTCAACTTCTTTCGTGGTGAGTACAGTAACAATCTTTATTTTTTACTTTAATATTCTCACATTCTAAAACTGTATTTGTGCCTGTTTTATAGTTTAGTACTGTACGTACTGTATGCATTAAGTTAAAGGGAAGGTTTTAAAAGTCTACATGTTGTAACCTATCATACTTTTTTTGTTTAAAATTTACATATACGTACGTAAAACAATATATATATATATATATATATATATCTCTCTCTCTCTCTCTCTCTCTCTCTCTCTCTCTCTCTCTCTCTCTCGTAAATTGATTTTTTATGTTTAAAATTTACATTTACAGTACGTACGTAAAACAATCTCTCTCTCTCTCTCTCTCTCTCTCTCTCTCTCTCTCTCTCTCTCTCTCTCTCTCTCTCTTTCTCTCTCGTAAATTGTTTTCCTGCTTTGCTACGTACAATATGTACTGTACAGTACTGTATGATTTTATATAGATACGGTAAATTATATTTGTAAGGTAACATATTTTGTAAATGCTTTTACTGTAAATACTGTACTATATCATTATTTATCACTATCATCATGCGCGTTAAATGCCTTGTTTGTTCTGAGCGTGGTTGTTTACTGAGCGTACAGTACTTTATGACGCCGTCGTTTCAGGCGGCGTCATAAAGAAAAACATTTCATTTGGAAGTCCTAAGAAAAATACGTAAAGTAAAACATTGGTAATAAAAAAATCAACATACTGTATAATCAATATAATCGATGCAAAAACTAACCTATACATATATGTGTACACTAAATGAGTTTGTTTCTTCATTATGATCAGAGATGAACGTAAACAAAACATTGGTTGCCATTTTTTATCGTGCTTTTTAGGTGTTTAGGAAACGCATGATATAAAATCGCCTTTAATATTTGTGCCTGTTTTAGTTTAGGGTGCTGTAGTACATGCATTAAGTGTTCTGTACATTAAAGGGTGGTTTGTTAACAGTACTACGTACAAGGGAAGGTTTTAAAAGTCCGAATATACATGTTAAATAAATAGGTAAATATGATGTCACTACTTCGCGGAATTTCACCTATCGCGGCCGCGTCTGGAACCTATCTACCGCGATAAACGAGGGTTCACTGTACTGTATATTCAAAATGTTTAGTTAAAAATGGATTAATTACTCAAAAGTGTCCATAAAATATGCAATTTACAAATAGTGACACTTTTGAGTAATCACTCAATTTTTGATTAAATATATTTTGAATATACAGTACTGTATATCAAATGTATGCTGGCATCACAAACTTCTGTTTATGTATGCTGGCATCACGAATCCTGTTTCGTTGACTTTTTTGACATGTCAGTTCCAAGTGGTTTGGTAAGGAAACCAAGCTATTTTCTTTTTATAACCACTTCCCCCTTCCTCAACATATCTTGCTAATTATTGCTTTCCCAGAATTTAAATAACCACCTAATTACTGTGCAAGAAGATGAAAACTACAGGACTGCATTATTTTGGAGTAAATGGAGAGCGTGGTGTTGTAAACTATTACCAAGCTCAAAGTACACTACGCAATTATTGGGTGAGAAATTAAAGTATACCATTGTCAAAACTGTACGATTTCCAGTAGGAATTCAGGAAATATATATATGTATAAATGTTATTTCATCATCCTGAATCCAGCTCTGGCCTAAATTGTACCATTTACCCGCTTATGATCATCATTTATCATTGGATTTTACTTTTCCCCAAAATAAACACTGATTTCCCACATTATTATTATTATAAGCCCAGGGGCTCCAACAGGGAAAATAGCCCAGTCAGGAAAGGAAACAGGGAAAAATAAAATACTAAAAAAAGTAACATTAAAATAAATGTATCCTATGTAAACTATAAAAAGTTCAACAAAACAAGAGAAAGAGGAATAAGATAAAATAGTGTGCACGAGTGTACCCTCAAGCAAAAGAACTCTAACCCAGGAGATAGAATTAACACTGAAGTCACTGATTAGGGCCACCTATAAAGACCAAACGGTTTCATTGTAGTGAATTACATGGCAATGTAACTTAGGAAAAAAACTACTGTTTCTAATAGAAAAAATTACGCTCTCTTCGAAAATGACACTCGTTCCCGTCGCAAATTAAGTTTCAGAAATATATATACATCTATATCCTCCAATAATGGGGGACCCCCAGTGGGAACTCGGGGTTTTGGGTGGGGAAAACATACTGGGGAATCGATATATAAACGTAAAACAAGCCTTTTCTTCTCTATACATTACCTTCTTGAAATTATAATAACCGGAGTAAAATACAAAACAGTATATCTGGATAAACTTTGGAAGCCCCGTTACAAAGATTGTGTCATGAAAAAATACAGTAACCAGTGCTGCCAACGTCCGATGTAGATCAAATGTTATTTTGTGACCTGTCATACTACTAGGCTAGGTTAGGTGGGTTTGTTAGGTTCTGTGCCCTTTTTGTACTTTTTATATATTGAGTAAAACTTATATGGGGAAATTATATAATATATGGAAATATCTATCATTACTATCTTTAGTAATGTCAACGTGCCGTTGGTAACTCTGTGTACCATACGTCAACGTTGGTAACACTGTGTATTATTGGTAACGTTGCTAATGTTATCGTTCGTTCATAAGAGAAGTGACACCGTTCATCTAAAAATTATCCGAATTGGTTGATGTTTGTTTCCGATTGAAATGAACATCAAATTCGCTTAATTCACGTTATTTACTATAGGAAAACAATTATATTTCGTTTCCCCAGTATGTTTTCCCCACCCAAAACCCCGAGTTCCCACTGGGGGGTCCCCCATTATCGTAGGATATAGATGTATATATATTTCTGAAACTATTCATTTGCAACGGAAACGAGTGTCATTTTTTAAGAGATCGTAATTATTTCTATAAGAAACAGTAGTTTTATTCCTAGGTTACATTGCCATGTAATTCACTACAAAAATACCGACCAAACCATAAAAAACAAGGTTACAATAAACATTAGGAGAAACATTTGTATTCTTAATAATTTTAACCATATAAACTTGATTACCTCCCTCGAGGCAACTACATTATGCCTATTGTTCATAAATTTTATATTTACGATATTTATAATAGTTTTAGTACTTTCCAAATTCCCTAAGGCACGACAAGCTGGCCAATAACCTATAGGGTATGGTAGGCTACCAAGAGTGGTTAGGGGTCAGGTTATGCATATTCAAATAACCAAAAACCTAGTGAAAACTGGTAATCTATAAAGATGTAGTTAAATAAAAACATCTAAGACAATCAATTTAGTCTGGAGAAATATGCTACGGTAGGCTGAATCCAGCAACCTTATAGGACTGCGCTGGCAAGTTTTTGACCTATGCTGAGTTCCATTTTCCGTAACACTCCTTCCACGAGCGACCTTAAAACCGAATAAACTTCATTTCTCGTTATCCTGAGCCAAAAATTACCTGAGACTTTTCGTAACGTCGCTATTTTGGAGATAAATAACTCTCTTCATTACCTCCCACCAATGTCACTCGCACCATCAGTGTTACCAAATGGGTTAGTGTAAAAATTCCCAAAACTCACAATAAAAAATCCTCAAAACAATCCAAAAATCTCCATATCCACAAATATATTTTCTTCTGATCCTGTAGGCTTCACTGATATAGAAATTACGCACTTTATTTCATATAAGTGCTATCAAACGAATTAAAAAAATATATAAAGGTTTGCCGATCTTTGTCTCTTCTTCATAGAAATTTGTACAGAATATCCCCTCCAGACATCCAAAATTCCCAAATCTAGGAATAAATCCCTATATGTGGCAACACTGCGCACCATATTTGGGTCGCGTTCACACTCTAAATTTGAGTGATATGAAAACATGGAATGAACAACAGTGTTTGAATACATTGGCATGACTTCGTACATAAATATTCACGTCCTATATATTTAAAACAGTAGTTCCAATAAGGCTTCAATTATCTTAAGAGTTTATAGGATATATTATCTTAAAATTTTCCGTTTAAAGGATACATAAATGTAAGACTACAAATGCACGAGCTTAATTTTGTTCTATCTATTGAATAAGAATTCAGCGAATAGGCAAATTTCTTAAAATTATAGAAAGGCTAGCTCTTTGAAGAGTTTACGTAATTATATATATATATATATATATATATATATATATATATATATATATATATATATATATATATATATATATATATATATATATATATATATATATATATATATATATATATATATATATATATATATATATATATATATATATATATATATATATATATATAGGCCTATGTATGTATGTATGTATGTATAATCGATTTCCCTCATAGACACCCTAAACAGTACAGTCACTGCCACCATATTCGTCCTTTAAATGCCGCATTATGAATGACCCCAGTTAAAATGAAATTTTTATGCATCATCTATTGCTGTACACGCCTATACAAGACTTATGAACAGCAGGTTTAACGCCATACACTCTTCTTTATTCTCCATTATCCTAAGTGCATTCTCGTGCTTTTGGATAAGTACCTTCCTTTCAAAACAGCTTCTTACGACGTCTACTTGAATTTGTGAAATTTGGGTCATAGAACCAGGTGCCATCTAGTTTTAAGGCTAATTTTTGTAAAGCCAAGCCGCACTTGTACTTTAAAGTTTATTTGTTAAACAGCAACAATGAAGTCAAATGAAAGGCGTATTGGAAACTACATGATACACTTTGAGCAACACTAAAGATGCACCCATTGATACTACCGCTCGAGAGTTATGGGGTTCTTTGGCTAGCCAGATAGTACTACATTGGATTCTTCTCTTCGGTTTCGGTTCTTTTTCCCTTTGCCTACACATCCGCCGAATAGTCTGGCCTATTCTTTACACATTCTTCTCTGTCCTCATACACCTAAGAACACTGAGATTACCAAACAATTCTTCTTCACCCAAGGGGTTACTGCACTATCATTGCTCAGTGTCAACTTTCATCTAGATAAGGGTAGAAGAGACTCTTTAGCTATGATAAGCAGCTCTTCTAGGTGAAGGGCACTCCAAAATCAAACCATTGTTCTCTAGTCTTGGGTAGTGCCATAGCCTTTGTACCATGGTCTGATTGTCTTCCACTATCTTGGGTTAGAGTTCTCTTGCTTGAAGGTACACTCGCGCGCACTATTGTATCTTTTTTCTCTTCTTCTTGTTTTGCTAAAGTTTTTGTAGTTTATTTAGGATACCTACTGTTCTTGTAATATTTTATTTTTCCTTGTTTCCTTTCTTCATTGGGCTATTTTCCTTGTTGGAGCCCCTGGGCTTTTGGCATCCTGCTTTTCCAACTAGGAGTGCAGCTTATCAAGTAATAATAATAATAATAATAATAATAATAATAATAATAATAATAATAATAATAATAATAATAATAATAATAATAATAGCCTCAACTTACCTATTACTGGTTCATAACCTCTACCTAATCCATTCAAGCACTCCAATCCTGAGTTTATGGCTTCTGCTCACTGCTGAATTAAGCACTTTTCCCTACTTACAGTCGTTTATTCCTTCTATATATGACCGAACAACCTAAAACTTCTGATCCATACATTTTCCATGCCAATCTTTATACCATTTCTTTCGAATATCTTCATTTTTCTCTTTACTTATTTTAAGGGTTGCTTTCTTGATCCCATCACACAGGAGAACCCTACGCATAACAGGATCTACAAGATCAGTTTATTGTATACACCCTTATGTATTTTGCATATAACGCAGCATATAACATGTTGACTGTCAAACACACATCATCAAAACATTCAAACAATAAGAGGCTTCAGTTTATTTTAGAAAACTTTAATGTCTTCAGTCTTTGGAATGTCTAGTGAGAGTTTGTTATACAGTTTTGGGATAACATATTTGAAAGATCTAAAATCTATAGTAAACACCTATCATAGCTCCAATAATTTGAAACCAAATGTAATTATTTTTGTGTCAACGCAAATTGTTGGCTGCCAGATTTCTTGCAATTCTTTTGGATATTTTGGACGCCCGTTCGGATAACTTGATGGATTATTGCACATATATTCTATTCTAGCTCTAATAAACAGCCAGTGTAATTCAATAAGTATAGGAGTAATCCTTTCTCGGTATGAGAAACCTTACTAGTCTTGTTCCTCTGTTTGCTATTTTTTATTCTATTGAGTTGCACTTTGCGTGGATTGTAATAGATGGGAGTTGCAGTGGTTAATCCCGGTAAAAACAATTTATCCTAAGTTTATTTACAAAATAGTCATCCATATACTTCTTTATTAAAGTAATTTTTCTGAGATGATATCCAGAGGTTTTTACTACATTATTTATTTGAGCATTTATGTAAGCATTGAGAGACAAGTTACAACCAAGAGATGCAGGTCACGAACTTTACTAAATATCGGGACCTAGCTGTTATTGATAATCATCTGGGTGTCGCCCAAATTTCTCAAGCTGTGTTCCTTCCAATCACCATAAATTCAGTTTTATTTTCATTCACTTTTAGTACTTTAACTGTTATCCATTCCATAACACTGGTAGGAACCTGTCATTTATGGATAAGTAAAATTGTGTAGTCTGTCATCTGCAAATAGACTTTAAACTTCATTCCATGCCATGTAATACTTTTAACAGACCCATAGTATACAAACAGAATAAGATTGGGCCCAGTACACTCCCATGAGTATCTCTCTATTTAATGGTTGATGAATGAAAGTAATCGTTTAGATATTCAAAGGCTTGATCTTTAATACCGGCGGACTGTAAATCATTTATTTAGTAGTAACACATGCACAACTGTTTCAAAAACAGCAATAAGATCGAGAAATATAATTTGTTCTAATCCATCATTTCCAGAAAATCATTTACAACAGAAGAAATAGCTATTTCCGGGTAATACAATTTCCTGTAAGGAGAATGGATGTCTGGCGATGCTAAGGATATTTTTTTCCAAGTGACTAATTAGTTGTTCAAGAATTAGCCTACAGATTTTAGTACTTTTGAAATAATGGATAGATTCAAAATTTCTGATAATCTAGAACACTTCTCAAATCCGGTATAGGCTAACTATAAAGCCACTTACTCGGTAGTATTATATATATGCTTACAACACAAAAATTCACATCTCAAAAACCCTAGCCCTTATTTTTATATTTTCATTTAATATTCTTATTTCACTCTACATAGGAGCATAGTTGGTTTAACAACGCCTTCATTCATTCCCCTTTAATTTGTGTCTTGCCTATTCCGCGCAATCAAGCTGCTACCTTTCTCGCTTCTACTTTTTCTAACTCATCTCTTCTTTCACATTACCAAAATCTATTGTATTTACTCCCAGATACCATTATGAATCGTTTTCCAGCCATACTAACATTCATGATTTCATCTTCTGTTTTCATTTATTCAGTAGCTTATTCCACTTGACCTTCGCTCTCGATTTTATCCTCTGGCAAATATTTTGTTTCTTTCAAAAAATTCAGTGTCCAATCAACACAGTATCATATGTAAACATTAACCTTCCCCAAAATTATACACAATTAATTTTCTTATCCTACAGCTTTGCACCTACACCCAATATCAGATTTTAGACTTTCCATATCAGTTCATCTATAAAAATATTGAATAACCATAGATAGGCTGCATTAAAAACGTTCGTCTCAGACCCACTTTCACACCAAATTGGTTTCTCTCATGTCTAAACATTATAGCCCATGCTTTTTCCAATCAGAAAAAGAAAACTTTTAATCACCATTGATTTCCAATAACTTATAGGCCTACAATACATTAGCAACACCATTCACATTGCAATTTTTTTCATTTCAATCATAAGATTTTTTCCAGATTAATGCATCACACAAGTAGAATTAATTAATTACTTTAAAACTTCCCAGATAACAGTTTTATAACAGACATTTGATTCAAACATCCTCTCATCATTCCTTCAATCACCTGCTTTACTTTCTTAATTAAAATCCTACCATACATCTTCCATGGTATATTAAGTAACGTTCTATTATTATAATTCTTACAATATCATTATTATCACGACGCAGCATAATGATATTTCTCTCCACTATTCCTCTAGAGCCTTCCCTATATCCAAGCATACCTAACAAATCCCGGTCAGCTACTAAATCCCACTGACACCACCATATGGCAGTATCTCATTGGTAACTCTTTCAACCGGAGAAGGTTACCCTTTCCTTCCATATGCGTTCCTAGTCTCAAAATAATCAGAGTCTGCGGGTATCCAACGTTTCTGTCTCTTCTCTATCCTCCCTTGTAACAATTCTTCATTCAATTGATCCAGGACTGCATTCACGTTGGAAAGCATCTTTCCGCTTGCATCCTTTATTCTGCGTTCCTCTTGTTCATGAGAATTTTTTCAACTTGATTATAAACCAAGCACATTTTAACGGAAAAATCAAGGTAGCCATCTGCTACAAAGTGCATAGCAATAAGTCCTTTCATAAGCATGCAGTTTCGGGTCATAGATTCTACTATTAGACTCCTTCCTAAATATGGACAAAATATTCTGAAAGGAAATCTTTCAACTGTGCATAACCTTAGAAAGAATCTAATCGAACTTTCACCGTCTGCACATCGGACAGCATATCTGAATGCCTTTTATATCGACATTGAGTCGAACAACAGTAGGACTCATCTCAGTAGCTTGAACGTGACATTGAATCATTTGATCAACAATAAATGGCACTAAAGGGATAATAATGAATACTAAGATAAAATCATGGATTTTTACATCAAACCCTTAACTCGAAATTTATATTTCGTTTTAAATTTAGGTTTATCTTTTACCCTTGTGCTAGATAAGAAAAATATCTTTCATTGCGGTGTTTGATAAATTTAACACCGATAAGAATATGATCAAGAAGATGTTTGTTTGAAAACAATGTTAATGATTGCTCCATTAGAAATATCATGGACAACGCAGATTCGTGATAGCTATTGGCTTACTGTGAACGTTTGAAATTATAACGAAATCAAATAAAAACAGAAAGATCGTGGGTATAGATAAATCATTCCTTTCTAAAAAAAAAATTAACCAACTTATTACTAGGTGAACATACTCTTGTGAAAAAAAACTCCACAGCAACTGGGCCTCTTTATATGTTTTGTAATTTTTCTCTCACCTACAAAAGACGTTTGAAAGTTTTTTGTTCAAATTTAAAGAAACCGTAGCCTACACATATTTTTTCCCAGTGTAAACAGCAAGTCAGTCAATGCCGATTCGTTTTTCACCGAAGTACTCACAAAAACTGTCTCACTGACTTTGTTGAAATATTAGACAATTTAAAGGACCAGTTCCCAGTGCCCCTTCATAAGATTATAAGATTAATTGAGTTATGTGTGTCTTACAATGTATTTTCAATCATACAAATTTTTTTTCTATAAACATGTATATTTGGATACAGCATGGGCAGCCCTTCAAGAGTAAAGTATGCATACTGTACAGTACTCGCTTAGGCTATTCATGGAGTGCAGTACTTTGAATCATTAAGAATAACTCTTAGTGCTGAGAATCTTGCAAGGCCCAGCTACACCGGTTGGGTCTTCTACTCTTGGGGACTTAGATCGATGGGCACAAGGCCCGGGCAGCATATCTAGACAAACAACAAACATCATTTACCATTTATAACCTAAAGGCGTGATTTGGATGAAATTTTTGAATGTACCATTTTAACCATCTGGAATCCTAGTCGGGGTGATTTCAATTATGTTCAACTACAACATTTGTACTGTATATCGAACTCTAAGTAGAAATGGGAAACATATGACAAACATATTTATTTAATTTTTTTAAATAATCAGAGACACCACAAAAATACAAATTTCTGTCGAAAGATCTACTTTGTGTTATCCTATATCCACGTTTTTATTTTCCATGATATCTTGGTTAAAATAAGTTTATTTTGCAATTGTCTTTCACGAACACCAAGGATTTGCTTTCCAGAATATCAACACAGAATTTGAATGACTGTAATTTGTAAATAACCGTTGTCTTTGAACTATCACGACCAACTGGCCGAAAAGGTCCTCTATACAGATTTAACCAAATATTCCATCGTGTCTCACAAGTGTAAACAAATAGTTAAAATATCTGGACCCAATTAAATAGTTATGCTTAACAGTTACACGATCTAATCTTTTATTTTTTAGTAATACCAATAACACTGAGAAAATGGTAATTGATGTTCAAGAAGAATAAAAATCCTCAGACATCGACAATACTAAATAACAGGTTTCTACTGTGATAAACCCAGGACCCACTAGTCCTGGATAAACCCTTCATCAGATTCCCGGGTAAATCTCTTTCACCGATAACAATTCAGTTAGGTACGGGTGCCAAATCAAGTGTAAGTTCAAAGGTCAGCCGATGATAGGACCCCTTTTGATTAAACAAACACTATGAATATCTCGCCAGGCCAGGGTCTTAGAATGTACATCTCATTGATAACGCATTCCTTCGACCATCAACAACGATTCGGAGCGGTTGCATTTCAGTTTTTCCCTCATATCACCTTTTTATACAGCTCGCCTTCTGAAAGCTACTTTACTTTTACTTTCATGATCTCTTTCATCTATATTTCCTTTGTATTTATTTCTCTATCCATTATCTGTGTTTGGATAGAAACAGATGGTTCCCTAAATGTATGGTTATTTTTTTATTTGATTTGTTTCTATGGCCAATCTTTATCAGTTTTTATTCTGATTTAAGAGTAGGCTACAGTATTTTTCAAGATTTCTATTAATGCACACACACACACGCACGCACGCGCGCGCAAAGATATATCTATGTGAGTGTGTGTGTGTGTGTGTGCGCGCGCGCGTGTGTATAAAACGAAATGGAACGTTAAAATCTCGTTAGGAGTGATTATTTTCGTCTATTGATATTGCCAGACCCATAATGGAAAAAAACCTACACTCAGTAAATGCATCGCATTTACAACCTAAATATATCGAGCTTTTACCGAAAATGAACGCCACGAATAACTTTGGCGCCAAACAAATTGATTCATCTCTAGGGGGACTTACAAAATTCTTTAAGATTCGAAGAAAATGACGTCATCGCTATTTGGAGGGTCGTTGGCTTCAGTCTAAGAAACTGAAATAAATACCCATTTGGCGAATTTATTGTCTTTTCTTTTAAAACAATCTATATTAAGAAAACCACGTGAAGAAAAGAAATTTGCTTTTTCAAGACTTTTCGTAAAGTTGAGTTAAAATTTCATGCATGATGTTTCCGTTGACTGGAAAGTGGAAAACACCTGTGTTAGATATCATCTGCTCTTAATTAAGAGAGAGATTACGTAGTTTGAGTTTCCAGCTGGTAGAACATTTGAATCGGCTGATACAAGAGAACGACTGGAATAATCATTGCCATGATAATTGTGCGGTGTATATATCTAAAAAAAACATGGTAGCCTAAGTGATGTGAAAAAACTGTCGGTTTTGTCTTGTCTTTTTTAATGAATATAAAACTGTATTTACTATACTTGAAATAGATAATATTATATGAAGTGATATTGATATAGCACAAGGCCTTATATCTATTTTTTATCATACTTATATAGTATTTGTTGTAATTTATTATGTGAATCTGTGTAATGTCACAAAACGTTTTTTAGTAAGGCTACTTTTCAAAAATTACGGTGAAGTGCATATTTCGAAATTATGCAAATGTGATAGTTATAAAGGAAAAAACTATATACTTAGAAGGAAAGTTTTCACTGCTAGCTGATGATTTTACGTGTTTACTATTAAGAGGCAACCCTCAGCAAGAAGTTATCAATTATTTCAGCAAGAGCACAACATCAACCTTAAATCAAGAAAAATCTCCAATTGATTTACTAACCTCTACTAGATCATCGTTGCCTTATTATTATTATTATTATTATTATTATTATTATTATTATTATTATTATTATTAAATGCTAAGCTACAACCCTAGTTGGAAAAGCAGGATCCTATAAGCCCGGGGGCTCCAACAGGGAAAATAGCCTGGTGAGGAAAGGAAAACATGGAAAAATAAAATATTTTAAGAAGAGTAACAACATTAAAATAAATATCTCCTATATAAACTTTAACAAAACAAGAGGAAGAGAAATTATATACAATAGTGTGCCCGAGTGTACCCTCAAGCAAGAGAACTCTAACCCAAGACAGTGGAAGGCCATGGTACAGAGGCTATGGCACTACCTAAGACTAGAGAACGATGGTTTGATTTTGGAGTGTCCTTCTCCTAGAAGAGCTGCTTACCATAGCTAAAGAGTCTTCTACCCTTACCAAGAGGAACGTGGCATCTGAACAATTGCAGTTCAGTAACCCCTTGGGTGAAGAATAATAGTTTGGTAATCTCAGTGTTGTCAGGAGTATGAGGACAGAGGAGAATATGCAAAGAACAGGCCAGACTATTCGATGTACGTGTAGGCAAAGATAAAATGAACCGTAACCAGAGAGAAGGATCCAATGTATTACCGTCTTTCCAGTCAAAAGATGCCTTTACTCTCTAGTGGTAGTATCTCAACGGGTGGTTGGTGCCATGGCCAACCTACCACGAAATTTGATATCTCCAATAATCAGTGCAGCAGTCTATTAATTACATATTATCAAAACATTTTGTGTAATTACTTTCACTACTTACGTTCCATTCTACTTCCACCTATATATTTTTTTCATCTCTATTATAAGTGAGAAAACATGAACATAACGTCAAACCACAAGTTTATCAGATTTGATGTTACCTCCTTACTTATCAAAGTGCCAGTTGAGGTCTTAATGGATTTCTTATCCATCCCATTAAATTTTTATGAGTTATCATTACAGGTCAATAGAATTATTAAATTCCTCTGCTTGTGTATCAAAAAGTGTAAGTTTAGTTTCATGGAAACGTCCACGAGCAAGTAATTGATCTCGTTATGGGTAATCATTTATCTCCTCTTTTGTAAAACACACACACGCACACACATGCACACACACAAGCACACACACACACACACACACACACACACAC
This sequence comes from Palaemon carinicauda, assembly GCF_036898095.1. NCBI lineage: Eukaryota > Metazoa > Arthropoda > Malacostraca > Decapoda > Palaemonidae > Palaemon > Palaemon carinicauda. Next base: position 65,858,445 of record NC_090740.1, on the reverse strand, counting down.
ACACACATATATATATATATATATATATATATATATATATATATATATATATATATATATATATATATATATATATATATATATATATATATAAAGATTGATACCTTCAGTTTGGTATCGTTATATCGGTACTGTTCTAGGTATTCTAAAGAGAATAAATTTGAAGTTTTTTTTTTTTTTACTATCTTTTAATTCATTAGTTTCATCCATAAAATTTATTATAGAAGAGAAAAAATAACCCTATCCCCTCATTAGATGTTTTGATTGTTAGATAATCACGAACAAAAAAATCAATTACACAAAAAGTTAATTGGTAACTTATACATATTTCTAATTAGTCAATTCTAAAGATATAACTACCGTATAATGTAATGTCTTCTGTATTTTCTATCATGTCCCGGAGTGAATAGAAGACGAGATTACCAAAAATGAAAACATGCCCACCAATATTTGCTTTACCAAGTATCTTTCAGAAACATCACGAACAAAGTAAAGAAAATCCTTTATAACCTCCAGTTAGAGGAAAAAAAAAAAACAATGAATTATATACTTTGTTTACCATTTCTCTTGCATTTGTGTGATATATAAGATTTAATGTATGCCGACTTAGCACCGAAAATAAGGAATCGTCATTTCAATAGAATAGAATCCAAAATGAGATGGTTAATTTTATTTGTTTTACATTTCCCTTTTAATAGATTTCTAATGTAACGCTTCGTCATTTTTTATCCTTTGAAATCCATTCGATAACGATTGCATCTTTGGTTGTTTATTATTTTTCTCGGTAAATATTCGTGAAAACGAATTCACTAATACTTGGACATCCAACAGAAGGAGGTGGTCTCTTTCTAAAGGAACATTGATATTCTTGATGTAATAGAAGCACATATTTGAATTTGAATTTGAATTTGGATTCATAGATTTGAACCATAAGGCCCCGTAATAGGATCAGGAGGCCTTTCAGCGCTGTACACTTACAGGACAAAACCCAGAAACTGAATTATGCTGTAAAAGTTAAAGAAGATTGGACAGTCAGATGAAATAAAGGAAGTTGGAAATAGAAGGCTAAAAGGTGGTTGGAACTAATGAACTTCTGAGACGCTACAAAGACCTTTTAGAGATGCTTACAATGTACCGGGTGAGGTGCACTGATGGCACTACATCTATGCGGGCCATCCATATTTAGAGATTCTTTTGGCATCTGTCTCATGGGGGTATGAAAGAGAGATTAGTTCATTGTACTAACTGTTTTCTCAATTACGTGATCAGGATAAAGAAAGGGAGATAGGTTTCCACAATTATTTTTTTCTTCATATCCATATATTCCGATAAGCAAATTTCTGAATGTCATAAAAATCAGCTGCTTGCTAGTATAACCTTTATACAAATCCTTAAAAGATGAGTGTAGGATAAATTAGACAGTGGGTTTCTACGTACCACGATCTTAAAAGCTATCATATTCATAGTTAATACAAACCAAAGAAATAAATTATGTTATTTCCTTATTCTACCCAAAATAGAATGCTTGTGCCAGGTTATTCAGTTTGCTAAAGAAAGTATAAAATTCTCAACAGACTGGACATCTTGCAAAATGAATTTGATAAAACCTATGTGGGTTTCGAGAGAAAAATTATTTTTATTTCAGAGAAATTTTGAGCATGAATGATCGGTATGAAGCATCAGATATAGTTTTGTCATTCTTAGTATATAAGTGTAGGACCTACCGTAACATAAAATTCACAAATTGTTTATGGAAGCGCGTGTTGTGTCAAAGGTCGGATATTTGAAGCCTCTTCACTTACGGGGAGTATCAACACGATTGGTCACAAGGGCCGTAGAACACACATGTAGCTGACTGTGGTGAAACTGGATCACACGGTAAACCCCGGCACTGAAGCCCCACCAACGACATCAATGACGAGACCGTCCCCTGATATAGATGGGACTTTATCAATATGGTCCCCCTTTTCCAGCCCTCTGCACCTCAGGAAATTATTTATATCCTTAGTAGAGGATTATAGTGACCAAGCTGACTAACTACTGTTTATGACAAACTGATGAGGTAGGTACTTGCTTCTGCTGTTATTACCTTCGTCAACGAAGTTGTAAGGAGGTTATGTTTTACTCCCTGTTTGTGTGTGGGTGCGTGTGTGTTTGTTTGTGAACAGTTTCATGGCCACAATTTTAATAGTAGAGTAATGAAACTTGCAGAGATAAACTTTTATGTAAAAAGCTGGAATTAATTAAATTTAGGAAAGTCAAGGTCAAAGGTCAAGGTCACGGTCAAGCCAAATGTCCAATTCACATAATCAGCCATAAGTTTGGACATCATTGTCATAGAGACTTCAAACTCGGTTCATATTTGAGTGTATGAAAAACCACGCCAATTAATATATGTTAAGGTTAAAGGTCAAGGTCGAGCAAAAGGTTATTAAATAAGTTGCCGCGGCGGAGGTCTGCGCCCTACTGAGTGCCCCTCTAGTTAATACTTTAATAACATTCTCATGGACTAACTTCAAACATTAGTGAGAAAACAAAAGTATAAAACTAAGATAAATTTTCAGAAATAATAAAGAATCTCCCACTTCTTGGAGTTTTGAACTCCAATGGACTGGATGAGTATTCCCGGAATTACAAAATAAATGCTATTGGTATAAGGCATCTATGACGACGCAACAGAGAAAAAAAAATACCTTCGTATATTTCTTGGGAGCTAAAAGAAATGATCAAATACCCACAACCCTTCTCTCTCTCTCTCTCTCTCTCTCTCTCTCTCTCTCTCTCTCTCTCTCTCTCTCTCTCTCTCTCTCTCTCTCTCTCTCTCTCCCAAGCTAACAATTCTGGCACTTCTTCCCATTCATATACTTCTCGCTATCATTCTTATATTTGCATCAGTGATACTTTTTTAGAGCAAGAACTAATACATTAAAACTAAACATTATGAATAGACACAATGGGGGGAGAGCAAACTGTAATATTTGTGAAAATGGGGAAGAAGATTTGACGTATTTTCTTTCTTTTTTCAGGAATATAAAAGGAAAGAAATGAAATAAATGAGCTTCAACAACCGTATGAGGAAGACCTAAAGAAAATAATAGGATAATTTTTTTTTCAGTGAAAGAAATTCATTTAAGAAAAATGAAATATCAAATCTAATGTGGAGGAAAATACAAAACAGTGCAATAGAAAGACAAACTTAAATAGCTAGATTTTTGGAGGCGCCGCTGCAAAGGCTATGCCTCAACCCCGAATCTGAACCTGAACCTTGAAGTTGTGACAATGACCCAAGAAATAAGAAAATATGGGGATACGAGAAAAGTAGGAAAGATGGCATTGGAAGTCAGAAAGAAAATATATGAAACAGTAGTAGTACCAACAATATTTGCCAACGTGGAGACCTGGAGTGTAATTAGGGACAAAGATATGAAAGATCTAGAAAATCTCCAATACAAGATAATAAGAAATATGTATGAACTACATGCGAGTACTCCATATTGGGGCATACTTGCAGAAACAGGAATATGGCCGGTGTCCTGCAGAATAGAATATAAGAAGTTAATGCTCTTCCATAACATCATAAACTCCGAGGAAAAAAGATTAGTAAGAGAGATAATTGGGGATCAGTTGAAGAACCCGTATGAGAAGTGGTGGAGCAAGAGCGTAGAAGAAATCTGCAGTAGATATGGGATGGAAGTGGAAGAAATAAGAAATTGGGGGAACAGGACCCTGAAAAAAGAAATCAAGAAAAGAATTATAGAAAAAATAGAAGAAACTATTGAAGAAAAAAAGAAAATAATGAAAAAATTAAGATTTATTAAAGGAAATGGCACTCTGCCTTATATCAGAGAAATGTATCTGGATAAGGCATCCCTTGTGATGAAAGCAACTTAAAAGCAAATTTCAGGGGAAAATATGATGACAATTTGTGTGATTTATGCAAAGAGGAAGAAGACACTACCGAACATTTATTTTTATGCCTAAAGTTAGAACAGCTAAAGAATGTAGAAATAAGTTTAGGTACGCTGAAAAATCCTAGCAGGGATCTGGCTGCATTTATAGATAGGGCAATGCATATAAAAGAAGAGTTTAAGAAGCCCAAACTGATTACACAACAGGTTGCCAAAACTGATGATAGCAAGGTGTTATCCTATCCAATTTCAAAGTAGAAAGGGATAAAAGTAAAGATTGAGAACCTCATTATGATATAATTTATTTAAGGCACAGATGATATAAACTTAATAACAATAATAAGAATAAGCTTAGAAGCTTTGCACCTATCTATAAAGAGATAGAGTGCCCGCAAACTTATTTTGCGGAGTGAGCAATAAGGAACCAGGAACCATTATTAGATAAGATAAACTTGTATAGAATTTTCTTTTTCTTTAAACACTGCTGTAAAATTCTGAAGTAACCTTCATGTTACTATTGATACAAACTGCGTTTTTATTAATCATAGAAGCATATAACGTAAATTACCACTGTTACTTTTGAATCTAACATACACACACACACACATAAATATATATATATATACACACACACACACACACACACACACACACATATATATATATATATATATATATATATATATATATATATATATATATATATATATATATATATATATACAGTATATATACACACACATATATATACATACATATATATATATATATATATATATATATATATATATACACACACATATATATATATATATATATATATATATATATATATATATATATATACAGATATATATATATATATATATATATATATATATATATATATATATATATATATATATATATATATACATATATATATACATATATATATATACATTTGTATATATTTATTCATTTATATATAGTATATATATGTATGTATATGTATATATATATTCATTTATATACAGTATATGTATATATATACATATATATATATATATATATATATATATATATATATATATATATATATATATATATATATTGGGCTCAGGCCATGTCGTCCTGATGGAAGTTCCTAGTAGGTAGCTTTCTGGGTATATTTGACTACAGTGATATTCCCAGAGAATTTTAGCTTAAGGTATACAGAATTCTAACTCCTGGAGCGAATATCCCTAGATAATCTCACAGGGATATCGCATAATATCAGAGGACGTATTCTTGACACGTCACATAGCTATCTTCACCCCGAACAGTATTAATGCTTCGAGGGGATATAGTGACAAGAATCTGAAACGAGAATGAAAAGAGAGCCGCTCATAAGGCATCTCTCCTATTCCGTTTCCAGTGTGTATCTGATGAAGGCGGTAGCGCCCTCTTTATTTCTTTTTGTGTAGCTCTACTACTCGGTGTTTTCCCTTGTGTTCTCTCATTATTTTGGATTTAATTCAACATTTGATGACTTCTCCGGCCTCTTCTGCCTCTAGGAAAATGAGTATTATCTTTACTATGTATAAATGTAAGCTCTTGTCGTTTTGACTGAAATCAAAAGTGATTTCACATAAACAAGAGCTGTTGCCTACCGGAGGCATCCTGGATGCTATCGCTCACTCTTATGGGTCATTTAGTTAGCTGGAACGACATTCCCGGTTTGTTACGCTTTAATAATTTAGCTATTTAGCTCCTCTAGGAATGCTTATATTATACCGTCAGTTTTTAGTTCGGTGATTTCGACACGGGTCGAGGTACCGATCTTGCCCTTCGCGAGGCTTCATAGCCTAGACTTCTGGCACTAGTACTTTCATGCATGATATAAGTTTTTCCGAGTGTTATATTATTGAAGCTATAGGCAAATATTTTATACATGTAAGATATTGTTGAATGTTTTTTCCAAGATTGTATACGAGAGAGTTTCGGTGATTTAGGTAATCGATTCTCATCTTACCTGGTCTAGTATTCTAGGTACAGTACTATACTTTCGCACATCCCCGATTGTTCTTTTCTCCTCCGGAGGCTAAGTTCAATCCCTCTCTCCCTCTGTAAGCCTTCGGCTTAATCCTAGTGGTTCTATCCGTATAATAATTCAGGTATAACTATTCTAGGATATGTCTGTCCTGACCTGATAACCAGAGTGACTGGTTTTTTGGGTTAGGGCAGAACATCAGAGTTTCTAGTTTGTGGTCTGCTTCTTCCTAGCATAGAGAATGAGTCTCCTTTGCTAGGTTAGGGGCAGACACAGGAAGCTTTGCTTCCCTAGTCCATGTTGGAAGGATTCTGTAGGAGATGATTCCTTCCTCCAGTGGCCTAGCAGACTGTCCTGTGTTGTTTTTCTCGGGCTGGAGAATGAGTTTTCTCTGTTGCCCGGCGAAATAACTTCACCTAACTTTGTTCCGGTTGGGAGGAGTATAGCAAGTATTGTCAGTCTTCCTCCCTAATAGACAACTCTTGGTTAGGATGAGCTTCCCTAACGGCTGAGTGTGTCTCCTGCTAGAACGAAGTCTATAGGACCCTTATCCCTTCCCCACCTCTCTTTCTTTCATTTTCTTTTGGCCGCAGTCCTACTTCCGTACCTAGTATAGGTTAGGATGGAGGACAGGCTCAGCTCTCTGCCGGCTGGCACTATGTGTCGGCCGGCAGAGACTCTTTATTCTTTGCAGAGTGAACCCCAGACCTCCCTTGGTCTCCCTTCCATGTCTGCCGGTAGAGCCCGGCAGGCTATGGATTATTTGGAAGCCTGAATGCTACATTCTCCCCTTCCATAAGTTCACTCTTTCTTGATGGAAGGTCGTATGGCAATGCCGCCTTGTAACCTTACAATCCATACTGTTTCTCTGACGATTGTGTTACACCCCTAACCCGGCTGCCGGCTTACTGTTTCTCTGAATATTGTGTTGCACCCCTAACCCGGCTGCCGGCTTAACAGCCAACAGCCGGGCAGGTGGAGGTTCTCTGGTTCTTGGCTACTGTCGGCGGGCATGGGTTTTATTACCTTTGCCTGCCGGCAGTGGAAACACAGCCCGAATCTGCTGGCCACTACGATTAGCGGCCAGCAGCCGGGTATTAGTGTTTTCAGCCGTCGGCTGGCAATGATTGCTGGCTGGCACACAGTCGCGAATCAGTGGGCTGCCGCCTATTAGTTAAAAATAGTATATCTTTGAACTATACAGGGGTAGATGCCAGCCGGCACGTGCAGGCGCACGCCGGCACGTATCGGCGCGTGCTAGCCGGCACAACAGCATGCGATGTACAGTAGTTGCTGTATTCGTAGTGTAGTACACACTGCATTAGCAGAAACTGCTGTACAGAGCTTGTAAAAACACTAAAGTTCTTCATCATACTTAATGTTATCTTGTACAGCCTTTTGTTGAGACCGTACAATATATAGAAAGTAAGTTCTTTCTGTATTCTTTCTATCTCGTATATTAAAACTTTATCCCAAGGTGTGAACTACACCTTAAATTTCCATTTAGGAAATTACATAAGGTATTCTAGAAGAGAATTAACCTTAGTTTTAATATCTCGGGAGGTTTCAGCAATTGACTGGACAGGAAATACAAGTATGTGTCTTTCCTTCTTTCTTTTATAGCTTTTCTATATAAGCTAAATGTCTCAATATAAGTTAAAGCCTTCACTTGATACTCATGGATTTTTCTTCTCTTTACAGGAGGACCATCCAAAGTGTGGGAGTGTGTTCTGTAATGTCCGCAGTAAGAACTTCTGTGGACATCAATATTGCAGGAGGCATACAGCATGCGCAGCCTCCAGAGGTGATCTCCGCTATTGGGACCCTCAGGTTTGTACAGTTAGTTCTAACCTGATTACCGAGGCTTTTAACGACCCTAAGTCAATGGAGTCAAGGGATGCTGCCAGGGAAACATTACGATCCTGGGTGAGGGGTTTTCAGAAAAACACCTCAGGTCCCTACCTTCTAAATGAGAAGATGAGGGCCTACCTTTTCCCTAAAGCATCGGCTGATGCAATCATCCTCCAGCCTCAGGCGGAGATACCAACTGCCCAGAATCTGGTAGATTCTGAAGTCTCAACCGCCCTTCAAGACATCCAATTGGACGATAGGATGTCGGAGGTGTCGGATTCTACTGAGAAGGACCTTCTAGGAGAAGGTCAGGAGGAGGAGCTGTTCCAGGCTCCTCAAGTAGCTATCCAAGATGAACTGGGAAGGACTCTTTCTTCCATTGTTGAGATGATCCAACAAATTCAAAGGAAGAATGATGAGAAGGAAGCTGCAATGAAACTGGAGATACGTAGACTTGCAGCATCACGTGGGCCCCAGAAGCAGCTCAGCGGGAAGAATCTTCCTATGTGCTCGGATACCAATCCTTGGAGGTATGCCGAACACATGCCAATGACAACCGGGAAGATCGTGATCTCAGAAAAGTTGGGAGCAATTCCCCTGGAAGAAGTGGAATTTTGGCCTAACAAAGATTCTTATCCGGACTGCTATGTCCGTCTTAGGAAAGAGCCAGCCTCAAAGGAGACAGAGCCGAAGGAGGTCATAGTTTTTTACCATAGTAAAGCTCAGACGTTACTAGCGAGCTCGATGAAAGAGAGGGGCTTCACTAACTCAAAGGTGCCCGCCTTGAGTAAGAAGCTTCCCTCTTTTGTGGCCTCTCCTACCAGAGCCTTTCCCTTCTTGGAAAAGGGATATAAGGCAGCCTTAAAGGCGGTGGAGGCAGGGAAACCATGCCCCTCCTTGGACCAAGAAGACTGGAAGGACAGACACCTTACCTTCTCAGTCGGGAAGCTGGAAGCGGATATTGCTGAACGCCAGTTCAGTGAGGCACTTCCAAAACTGTCGGAGGTTCTCTTGCGTAGAGAGCAAGAGACAAAGGAAAGACTTGCGGCATCGATGTTGTTGCAAACGACACTAGAAACGATGGCAAGTGACCCCAAGATCCAGGACATGTTCATGGTTGTGGCCAAAACCCATCTGGCCACAGTTACGAAGGATCTCTATAGCTTTATTAAAGCTAGGAGCAGCATGTAGAGAGTTCGTGTTTGCCTCGGCTGCGGTGAGGCACGAACCGAGGAAACTGATCTCCTCTCGTATTTGGGGTAAAGACCTCTTTCCCAATGAAGTGGTTAAAGAGGTAGTAGACAAGGCCGCCACAGAGAATAGGAACCTTCTCAAAAAGTGGGGCTTAGATCTCAAGAGAAAGTCTTCTCCGGATGAGGGTCCCCAACCCAAGAGGAAGACAAAAAGGCCTAGGCCATCCTCTCGACTGGCTAAATCCTACCGACAGCAACAACAACAACTTCCTGTGACCGCGGTGCCTCAGATATTGGCACAACCTCCAACCACGTACCAGCTGCTACCTCAACAAGTGGCGACACAGTCGCCAGTTTTTAACCAAGCCTTCGAAAGGCAGACTTCTTCCTTTCATTCGAGAGCTATAGGAACAGCCAGAGGTTTTTCTAGACGCCCTTCAAGAGGAAGGAGATACAGGGGAGGACGCGGTCAAGGAGGCAAGGCCTCAGGTCCACAACAGCAGAAGTAAGATACTTCCAGTAGGAGGGAGACTACAGCTATTTAGGGATCGCTGGACCTTCGATCCCTGGGCCCACAGCCTAATGAAAAATGGACTAGGTTAGAGCTGGAGCAGTCCTCCACCTCAATTTCCTCAATTCTTCCAACGCTCATCCCCCGTTCTGGAAGAATATGTCCGAGAACTCTTAGACAAAAGAGTAATCCGGAAAGTTAAGTCCATAAAATTCCAAGGAAGGCTGTTTTGTGTTCCAAAGAAGGACTCAGAAAAACTCAGAGTTATTCTAGACTTGTCGCCACTCAACAAGTTCATAGTGAACTACAAGTTCAGAATGTTCACGCATCAGCACATAAGGACCCTACTGCCCAGAAGGGCAAATACTATCTCTATAGACTTGCCTGACGCTTATTGGCACGTTCCAATTAATCGTCACCTCTCCTCCTACCTAGGCTTCAAGTTACATAGAAAACTTTACGCTTTCAGAGACATGCCTTTCGGGCTAAACATAGCCCCAAGGATTTTCACGAAGCTCGCGAACGCAGCTGTCCATCAATTATGCCTAAAGGGGGTCTAAGTAGTAGCCTACTTGGACGACTGGCTGGTGTGGGCAGCATCCAGGACAGAATGCATGCAAGCTTCTAAGATAGTGATCCAGTTCCTGGAACATCTGGGATTCAAGATCAACATCAAAAAGTCTCGTCTTTCTCCAGCTCAAAAATTTCAGTGGTTGGGAATCCACTGGAATTTGGAGTCACATCAGCTCTCCATTCCTAGTAAGAAGAGGAAAGAAATAGCAGGATCTGTCAAGAGACTATTGAAATCCAAACGGATATCAAGACGCGAACAGGAGAGAGTACTGGGCTCTCTACAGTTTGCTTCGATAACAGATCCAGTGCTAAGAGCACAGCTTAAGGATGCAACAGGAGTCTGGAGAAAATACGCATCAAACGCGCGAAGAGATCTAATAAGACCACTACCGACTCGACTGCGAACGCTTCTCAAGCCGTGGTCCAATGCCAAGCAATTGAAGAAATCAATACTTCTTCAACCTTCTCCCCCGTCAGTAACTATCCACACAGACGCTTCAAAGGAAGGCTGGGGAGGCCACTCTCATCAGAGAGCTTGGTCCAATCTTTTCAAGTCATTTCACATCAACTTTCTAGAAGCCATAGCAGTACTTCTGACACTGAAGAAAGTTTCTCCTCGCCACTCGACGCACATAAGACTGGTTCTAGACAGCGAGGTGGTAGTGAGATGCCTGAATCGACAAGGGTCGAGGTCACCTCAAATCAACCAAGTGATGTTGGCAATATTCCGTTTGGCGGAAAGGAAGAAATGACACCTGTCAGCAGTTCACATTCAAGGGTTCCGCAATGTGACAGTGGACGCTCTATCTAGGTTTACACCTATAGAGTCAGAATGGTCCCTTGACGCAGGATCGTTCTCCTTCAGCTCGAGTCAAGTCCCAGAGCTGCAGATAGACCTCTTTGCGACGAAAGACAACAAGAAAATAAATCGTTATGTGCCCCATACGAGGATCCGTTAGCGGAGTCAGTGGACGCTATGTCCCTGGACTGGAACAGATGGTCCAGTATCTATCTGTTCCCTCCGCACAACCTCCTTTTGAAGGTCCTCGATTAGCTGAGATCCTTCAAAGGGAAAGCAGCAATAGTGGCCCACAAGTGGCCAAATAGCGTGTGGTTCCCTTTGGCATTGGAACTACGACTAAAATTCGTACCACTACCGGATCCATCCCTGTCTCAGCGAGTACAGAAGTCGACTGTCTTCGCTCCATCACAGAAAACACAGAACCTACATCTCATGATTTTCTCTCCTTGATGATGAGAAAAAGATTCGGTGTTTAAAAGTCAGTTTAGACTTTTGGAGGAAACCAGAAGACATTATGAGGCTTCAGGGAAGAAATAGCTATCCTTTGTCAAGGCGAAGAAACCGAAAGAAATCCCGACAGATTCCTATTTATCATTCTTCATTCACCTTCATGAGCAAGGTTTAGCAGCCAACACAATTCTATTGTTTAAGCCTGCCTTGACAAGTCAGATACCATATGCCTTACAGGTCGACCTTTCTAACGACGTTCTTAATGAACTAGCCCTTCAGCGCTTCCAAAGACCCTTTGCTTAGTCATTAGATATGATTCCTCATTGTGTATAAATAGTGAACAATGAGGAATGTGCTTTGAAGGTTTTGAATTTAAGTCATATTTCTGTTTGTACTCGTTTTGGGGGCCAGAGTTAGTGAAATAGTGGCTCTCTCTAGAGAGGAAGGCCACGTCTAGTTCTTGGAGGGAGAACTGAATCTATTTCCAGACGCAACGTTTCTTACCAGGAACAATCTACCCACCAACAGGTGGGGTCCCTAGAGAATCTGCCCTCTGAAGGAAGATGCATCTCTATGTCCAGTGGAGTGCCTAAAGGTCTATCTTCATAGAACTTCAGACTTTATGGGAGGACAGCTGTTCAGAAGAGAAACCCTGGGTTCAAAGTTATCTATAACTAAGGGAGAAATTCACCCTTGTTATTCGCAGAACGGATCCAGACAGTACACCCGTTAGTCATGATCCGAGGAAAGTTGCCTCTTCCATAAAATTTCTTTAATTATATGGACTTTGAACATCCTTGTTTGCACACCGGCTGGTAGTTATCCAAGGCGTTCTTTATGCACTATGCGAAGCAAGTGGAGCAACTTATGAGATCTGTGGTAGCAGCAGGTAGAATTCTTTAACCTTCTGTTTTAAGTCTGCGAGGAACAGTGTAATTAATTTGGGACGATTAATTAAGAGGGTGCGCGTGTAGTCACTGTCTGTTACTACACGCTGTGCGATAGGCCACGAAAGTGTCCTTACGAGCTGTTTCATTGACGTCGGTAATCCATAGCATAATACGGACACTTGTGCCAAGCGTTTTTTACGCTAGTGTATATAAACAGTATACAGACTATATCAGTATCATTAATAATTCAATTGAAGGGGCAAATCTATTTCCTAGTAGATGAAACAATATTTTCTGTTGACTATTTTTCTTTATGCTTTAATGAATATCATTCACATTTTATAAATTTTATAAATGTTGATCTGATATGTACGTTTATTAAATTTTAAGTCACTAGTTCATAGTGAACCCTGCGTCTTATTCGTTATTCGCCCACACTCATTTTATTAGAAATGTACTAAGCATTAAGATCAAAATATGGATATTTTTATCATGGTATGTCTTTCAAGACTGTTCCATGATTCAAGCAAAAGTCCACTCACTCTAACCCTTCCTTGGAAGGGTTGACCTGGTACCCTAATGGGTTGGTGGCAAAGAGGCAAAATTTGTTCCTATGCGGATACAACCATTACCCAATAGTTTATAAGAGTAGTCACATTGGGGAAGGTGTCACAAATTCATACTGACATTGGTGACTCTTATATAAACTTTGCTTTATATTGTATAGGGTGAGACCACTATACAAGCTTGTCATTTTGTCATCCATAAATTTTTATGTACTCCTCAAGACTTTTTTCCAGAGTCTAGTACAACTCTTCCCTGTAGGGGGCAGGAAGCCCTAACATAGTTCATGCTTAGATGAAATGATGTATGCCGGTAACATCATAGGTCTCTAGGTCTAGACGGACCAAGAAAATACTTTCTTGAGAGTACGGCACTGATTGAGAATCCACAGATACAGTAATGCTCTGGTAAACTTCCATCAGGACGACATGGCCTGAGCCCAAAAAACGGATTTTGAGCGAAGCGAAAAATCTATTTTTGGGTGAGGTAGCCATGTCGTCCTGATGGATCCTCTCTATAGTACAGTATCTGTAACACCTCGTATATCGCTACAAGGAATAAAGAGGGTGCTACCGCCTTCATCAGATACACACTGGAAACGGAATAGGAGAGATGCCTTATGAGCGGCTCTCTTTTCATTCTCGTTTCAGATTCTTGTCACTATACCTCCTCGAAGCCTTAATACTGTTCGGGGTGAAGATAGCTATGTGACGTGTCAAGAATACGTCCTCTGATATTATGCGATATCCCTGTGAGATTATTTAGGGATATTCGCTCCAGGAGTTAGAATTCTGGATACCTTAAGCTAAAATTCTCTGGGAATATCACTGTAGCCAAATATACCCTAGAAAGCTACCTAATAGGAACTTCCATCAGGACGACATGGCTACTTCACCCAAAAATAGATTTTTCGTTTCACTCAAAATCCGTTATATATATATGAAATAATGATAATAATAATAACAATAAAAGATGGAGGAGATTTCATAGAGGTAAAACTCGATGAACTTTACACAAAATACCTTCAAGAATGCTCTATACTTGCAACTTGGAAAACTTCATCATTATGCTTATTTAAAAAAAAAAAAAAAAAAAAAAAAAAAAAAAAAAAAAAAAAAAACCTCCCCATATGTTTACTCTCCGTAATATATGACCTAGGACCTATTTACAGATCTTATTAGACCGAATAGAGAGACAGCTAGACCTTAATCAACCAAGAGAGTAGGCAGGATTTAGAAGGGGTATTCAACAATTGACCATATCCACGTAATTAACCATCTAATAAAAAAAGTCAACAGACTATGCCAGACTGCTATGTATTGAATTTTTCGACTATCAGAAAGCTTTAGATTGTGTCAAAGCTTCAAAAGTTCAAACTTGCAGTAAACATTTTATGTTGAACAGGCTAACATAAGTCTTTTTCATAGTTTATATAGGGAAATTGTATTTTGATGTTACTATTCTTAGATATTTCATTTCAATTGTTAATCAATTCTCATATAGTTTATTCATTTCCTTTTCTCACTAGGCTATTTTTTCATGTTGGAATCTTTGGGTTTATAGAATCCTGCTTTTCCAACTGGGGTTATAGTTTAGCTAATAATAATAATAATAATAATAATAATGATAATAATAATAATAATAATAATAATAATAATGAAAGCCCTTCAAGGACAATGAATAGATTGATTGATTTTATGTAAGAACACTTGAAGATATCTATACAGGAAGTACAGCAACCCTAAATCTACATAAAGATAGTGAGAAAATTCTAATTGAAAAGGAGTTGGAAAAGGAGACTCCATCTCTCCTAAATTATTCAAAGAAAACCTAGAAGAAGCTTTAAAAAAATAGATTATAAATATATGGGAAATGATATTAATGGGAAAGGCCTTAACAACTTGAGATTTGCAGATGACATAGTTCTAAAGAAAGAAGAAATGTAGGACTGAAAATTCATATGAGTAAAACTAAGAGTTGGAAGACCCAGCCCAACATAGCTGAGGACTATGAAGTGCGAAGTAGAAGATGATGAATGGAGAAGTATTCAATTAAAAGGTCAAGATAGAGACGACTGGCGAAATGTAACCGAGGCCCTTTACGTCAATAGCTGTAAGAGGAGATGATGATGATGATACATACACACACACTCACACACACACACACACACACACACACACATATATATATATATATATATATATATATATATATATATATATGTATATATATATATATATATATATATATATATATATATATATATATATATACATGTACAATATATATACTGTATATATATATATATGTATATATATATATATATATATATAAAATATATATACTGTATATATATATATATACATATATATATATATATATATATATATATATATATATATATACATATACATATATATATGTATATATATATATATATATATATATATATATATATATATATATAAATATATATATATATACTGTATATATA
Organism: Palaemon carinicauda; assembly: GCF_036898095.1. Taxonomy (NCBI): domain Eukaryota; kingdom Metazoa; phylum Arthropoda; class Malacostraca; order Decapoda; family Palaemonidae; genus Palaemon; species Palaemon carinicauda. Next base: position 65,843,198 of record NC_090740.1, on the reverse strand, counting down.
TATATATATATATATATATATATATATATATATATATATATATATATATATATATATATGTATATATATTGCCATTTCCCCTCTTTGATTTTTGTATACACCTCATAAACTTCTTCCACTTCATGGTCTTTACGTTTCTGCCCTTTTTCAGCCCTCTCAGTTACAGCTTATACCATTTTACCATTTCCTTTAACAATTATATACTGTGCGAAAGATTCCTCTTTCATCTACCCTGTACTAACGTGTAATTTGTTAAACTTTCATTCGCCATTTTATCTCTTAATCCATAATTACTTATGAATTTCTTTTTTTAGGAAGTGACCTATTTGCGACAGCTATGTTTCTTTCCTGATACATTTTCACATTCATTCTCATGCATTTCATCCCCTAAGGACCAAGGCACACAGAGTAAAGTGACCCAACAGGGAGAAGCATGGATGATTGCTAAGATCAGCTTCAGTAACCACACAGCTTCCCCTCATGCACAGGGCATTGCACTCTTCAGATCCTGTTCAAGATGCTTCTTGTGACAGAGCAGTGAAGAAATACTATAATAAAAGCTATAAGAAGGACAAACGAATTAACTTCAACATTTTTTGGCAATCCAATTTAGATTGCCTGATGCTTAATGGAGTGTATAATATCAAATTCCATGTTTGAAGCCCATAATGGAAATGTTTCTTTTTTCTTTCTTAATATAGATTTTATCCTCTATACACAGTGGATATTTTATGATTTTATGTAAGAGAGAGAGAGAGAGAGAGAGAGAGAGAGAGAGAGAGAGAGAGAGAGAGAGAGAGAGAGAGAGAGAGAGAGAGTTCAGTATATATTGAATAACAAATCATGTGAGACATTAAAATGCGAATTAATTTTAAAACTTAGTAGCAGTTTATCAACCAAAAGAAGTTGACCGAACAAATATATTTCCCGAATAGGAATGTTATGGGCATATTGATGAATCTATGAACTTCATATTTTAGGACATAAGCTAATTCATTTGATTGGAATTTACATGATTCCCAGATAAGACAATTTTGCGCACCTATGTAGCTGCAACATGTACTAAAGTGATTTTTAAGGTATGTTTTTATAGATGCTGTTAGAAGTTGACCGTAAGGCATTCCGCCAAATAACAAACCAACAATATATGATCGATAAGAGATAAGGGTATGTGCTACATGTAACTTATACGGGTTGTTCTATGAACAAAAGACAGGACAAAGCTTCAGTTTAAATTCTTCTCTATAAAACAATGACTGGTATTCTGTTCCGTCTGTATTTCTTTTTATGACTTTGAGACATATGACATTGTGACATATGATGTTGTGATATCCCTGTTTCTTTCTTTTCTTCGTCCTTAAAGATAACCTGATTCATCCACCCATTGTCTCTTATCGCTATATCCCCTTTTGTGAATTTTAGTCATTTCTGAATTTTCTGACTTTATTTGTTAACTTTATAGTTCGAACCCTTTTAGAAAAAGTTTTTTAATCTAATGGTGTATTTAATATTCACGTAGAGCACTTAAAAACTTAAACAAAGTGTTTCGGCTAAAGTGCTTGTAGGGTATATCCTCTCTGACTTTGGTTTCTAGAGAAAGGCTCGAGTCGTTCTCATAATTAATTCTGTCTCATTTCTATTTCATCATAGTGGAATGCTTTCCGGAAACCACAGACAAGCACCAAATAAATGATTCTCATTGTCTTATTTCGACTTGCGTACGAGGATATCAATCTACAAGTTTCAATCAAGGATTTAGAACTAAGATATTTTGTAATGCGTAGAACAGTTGGAGATGGTGGAGAGGAATTGGACTGGATTGGTGATAGAGAATTAGCAGACCTAGAATATGTTGATGATGCTGTCATTGTTAGAAGAACACCGCAGGATTTGCAATGCTTTCTTACCAGAATGCATGAAATATCACATGAAGTTGGGCTTATGATAATTAGAAGAAAGACAGAGATGATAAAAACGAAATATGTAATGAAAGAGGAAATATCATTGGAAGGAGAAAGGATTAATGAGGTGGACTCATTTAAGTATTTAGGAACTATGATCTCCAATACAGGGTCTTTAGAATTATAGTCTAGTGAGAGATTGAAAAAAGCAAGTCAGTCAATGGCTAGGTTAATTAAGATTTGGAAATCAAATCACCTTAAATTACATAAAAAATCAGACTATATATCAGTTTAGTCACAGTGAGGTCGGTGTTACTCTACGGACATGAGTCATGGCATGGCAATTAAATAATCTCCAACAGACTTAGTAGATTTGAGAACAAAGCCTTCACAGAATATTGGGAAATAAATGGCAAGACAGGATTTAAAATGAAACCATAAGAGAGATTACTCGAGTGCCACATGGGGATGAGATCATGATGAGGGTTAGGTGGAGATGGTTTTCCATGCTCCTCGCACTCCCCCAAGAGTGATTAGTTCACCAAACGTTTAACTGGGGTCCACAAGGCACTAGAAGAGTTGGAAGACTCAGCCCTACATGGCTGAGGTCTATGAAATGTGATATACGGGATGATGAATGGAGAAGTATAGAATTAAAAGTTCAAGATAGAGACGACTGGCGAAATCTAACCGAGGCCCTTTACGTCAACAGGCGTAGGCGATGATGATGACGATGATGATATGCTCCAAGTTGCAAGATAACGATGGTAGATGAAAAAGTTCTTCTAGGGAAGATGGCCAAGAAACAAGCAACCATAGTGACAGTAAAAAATCTTTCTGAATAATTTAATGACAGGCTGACGTCTATACGAGATTATGATGAAATCATCCTTGTGTTTGACACATGCAAGGATAATTTTCTAAGGACTCTACTAATGGATAAAAGAAAACAAGCGAGAGTACCAATCCAATATCAGGTAAGAGATGGCACAAACATAAGGCACATCCTAATAAGCAAGTTCCTCTAACATAACTAAACAAAAGCTGATTTGACCAACTGCAGTATTTTACTGCAATGATTCTTGGAGCACAACCGTACATCACAAAAACTGATCATCACCTCTTCTTTAGGGCATACCAGGAACAACGAAGATTATTCCAATGCAATAATATCATAGTATCATAGCAAAAGCAATAAGATGCACAGATGAGTTTCTTCTCCCCAGACATATTTCCTAGTGTTAATCTTATCAAATTATGATATGCTGAAGAACGCATTCATTTCCATGACCCCTTGGGTTATAGGAATGAAGTCAAAAGGCTTAGTCCAGCCTTCCATGCATTCACTGGCCCTAACAACGTTAAGTAATTCTCTTGTTTAAGCAAAGTAATCTGACTGTATTATGTATCATGTAAAATGTGTACTGTAGTACAACAAGTGTTATATGTTTTGAAAGTGATTTTGTATCAGATTTCATAGATAGAACATGTTTTGGCTTTAATTCTAAGTGTTTTAGCATATGTTATAAAGTATTGAATCCTGTGTAAATCACCTCAAAGATAGAATATAATTCTTCTAATTTTGTACTGCATGATTATAAGATTAGAATCTTTTATAGCAATGCTCATTTATTTCGTTTGTATTGTTTATTTGTTTATAATGCCAAGTTACAAGCGTCTTCACGTGCGCCATAAGCATTATCCTACGATGTAGTTTTAATACAATGAAGTATTATTGGCATGTCATTCTCAGTACTAATAAACTAATCTTATTCCAGGTGAGTGAGCAGCAGTAATAAAGGTTCTTATAGCTAACCGCACCAAGGCGAAGGACTCTGGTGACTGGTGCAATACATGAACTAGCTCTACCAGGGTCTAAAGCAATGCCAGGCAGGGCAGCCGACTGGGACTACGGTCGACCCCAAAGCCAAAGCAACTCCTTCGAAAGAAGGCAACCATACGTACGTCACACAAAAATGGGGGTGGGGTGAGGGGGGGAGGGGGGGAGGGGGCACGTTAAGAAGAAGATACTTCATGGATATAAAATCCTACAGGCTTCAAGTTTACATGAAGGTGGATAGAGATATAATCGGTTCTCAATAAATGCTTTCAACAGAGGCAGAAGTGAACAAAACAATGTTGGCCATTCTGGCTAGCTGTGTCTATGCAGCTTGCTCCCCCAAAGGCATCTACTGTACTCATTCTCGGGAGTTACAAGCCACTGAGAGCTGAACAGTAATGTTACGACCAATGTAAGACAAAAAGAATAAATGTATTTTAGTAATACATACGTTTAATCCCATAAGAAGATTCGGTAAAGATACTGGGATTATCAAATGCAACATTAATTCATTGATATTATTCCAGGTATGTGTAAAAGCAGTTATCCAATTACATTAATGTCAAATATGAAACATATGTTCCCTAGTTTTACAATTTGGCTTTCGTAAAGGTCTTGGAGTACAATATGTGATGCTCTTTTTTTACAATTCCCAATGCTGTATAGAAATCCCTTAATTGTGGACAGGAAACTCGTATGTTTGGCATTGATTTTAGTGCTACTTTTGACCGTGTTAATCATGAGACCCTTGTTTTCAAACTCAAACAGTTGGAAGTGGATGGGTCATTTTTTCTTTGGCATCATTGTTCAATCCGTAATTGATAGATTGCACAGAGTTGTCTGATGGGTAGTTTACCATTGTGAGTAAAGGAATGGGATATCTGAAGTTCCTCAGGGTAGTGTTCTTGACTCATTACTTTTCAAACTATATACAAATAACATTTGGTTTGGCATAAAGAATATGCTTGTTGCATATGCAGATGATGCTACTCTCTTTACATCAATTCCATCTCCTGAATGTAGATCTGTGGTTGCTGAATCTGTCTTAATAGAAATCAAATTGAAATTAGTTCATGGTGCAAATTATGGGGCATGAAGTGAAACCCGAACAAAACTAAAAGTATGATTGTAAGTAGGTCGAGAACAGTGGTTCCTAAACATTCGGATATCAACATAGATAATGTTTCTTTAACTCTGTATGACTTAAAATTTTAGGTGTGATTCTTGATAGCAAATTTACTTTTGAGAAAACATTCGGTCTGTCTCTTCTTCAATTGTATGAATATTGGCTTATTGAGAAAGGCAAAATTTTTAGTGATGTCTAATCTGAAGAAGTGTTTTGATTCTTTCATTCTGCCTTGTTTCGAGTATTGTTCTCCTGTCTAGTCTTCAGCTGCCGAATCTCATCTCATTTTGTTGAACAGGAAATTACGGTCTATTAAGTTTCTTATCCTGATCTCGATATTAATTTCTGGCACCGTCGTTCAGTTAGTTTGTTATGCATGTTGCATAAGATTTTTCATAATTCTGATCATCCTTTGCTTTCAGATCTCCTGTTCGTAATACTAGGTATGCAGTAAATTCTGATAGTCATGCCTCCTCCATCATGGGGCTTAATATTACACAGTATTCTAGAAGTTTTATTTCAGTGACTAAGGTGGGGAATGATCTTCCTAATCGGGTAGTTGAATCAGTGGAACTTCAAAAGTTCAAACTTGCAGCAAATGTTTTTATGTTGAGCAGGCTAACTTAAGTCTCTATTTATAATTTACACATGAAAGGTCTATTTTAATGTTGCTAATGTTTTTATAACAGCTTATTTTGATTGTTCATTGCTTACCTTGCAGTTTATTTATTACCTTGTTTCCTTGCCTCACTGAGCTATTTTTCCCTGTTGGAACCCATTGGCTTATAGCATCCTGCTTTTCCAACTACGGTAGTAGCTTAACTAATAATATGAATGATAATAATAATAATAATAATAATAATAATAATAATAATAATAATAATAATAATAATAATAATAATAATAATAATAATAATAATACCTGACACAGAAAGACCATAGTAAAACACTGTTACTATGAAGGTACCCTGTGATGATCGGGAATTTGTTACCAAATACATTATGTGATATATATATATATATATATATATATATATATATATATATATATATATATATATATATATATATATATATATATATATATATATATATATATATATAGATGGTTCTTAGATAACAATGGCCAATTCATTTATTTGTTTTCTTGTTTTATAGAGAAAACTTGTTTCATGAAAAATAAGCATAAAGACTAAAACAACACTTAGTAGATCCAAGAATTCCAGTGTGTAAACTCCCATTTGCTGTTTCATCTCCAGGACAGGCATCAGGTGTGGTCACAAAAGCTCCTCTGGTGGCATACAACAACCAGTAATTGAACACCTCTGTTGCACCTACACATTACCTGGAACCTGAAAAGGAACTTAAATACATAACACAAGCTCGACCGAAGTCAGATTGGCACTCCAATTATTCCATATGACTTTCACTGATATCAACTGCAGATTTGTTGTTTAGCTACATGTTTTGTTCCTTAAAGGTGCTAGAATTTAGATGAATACGACTTCATGAAGGTATTACATTTACTAGTCACATAAAGCTATTATGTAAAGTTTATTAAGTCATTTTGCCAGATGTTTGTGGGGTGTATCAAAAGTATATTTTTTTAAAAACTTTATTGTATTATATTACATTACTGAAGTGCCATGTCCTGGATGTTTATGGTCAGTCGCCTCCACCTCTCCTTGTCTCTAGCCATTTGTATCACTTGATCCATAGGAGGTAGATTGGCCAGGGCACCAGCCACCCGTTGAGATACCACCGCTAGAGAGTAATTGGGTCCATTGACTAGCCAGACAGTAATACATTGGATCCTTCTCTCTGGTTACGGTTCATTTTCCTTTTACCTACACTTACACCGAATAGTCTGGCCTATTCTTTACATATTCTCCTCCATCTTCATACAACTAACAACAATGAGATTACCAAACACTGCAATGTAATTGTTCAGTGGCTACTTTCCTCTTTGTAAGGGTAGAAGAGACTCTTTAGTTATGGTAAGCAGCTCTTCTAGGAAAAGTCAAAATCAGACAATTGTCCTCTGGTTTTGGATAGTGCCATAGCCTCTGTATCATGGTCTTTCACTGCTTTGGGTAGAGTTCTCTTGCTTGAGGGTACACTCGGGCACACTATTCTATCGTATTTCTCCTTCTCTCTCTTTTTTTTAAGTTTTTATAGTTTATATATGAAAAATTCATTTTGATGTTACTGTTCTTAGAATATTTTATTCTAAATTTTGATTACTTCCCTTGTAGTTTCTTTATTTCCTTTCCTCACATGGCTATTTTCCCTGTTTGGGACCTCGGGCTTATAGCATCCTACTTTTCCAACTATGGTTGTGACTTGACAATTAATAATAATGACAATAATTTGTAGTATAATTACCTTCCAAGCCTACCACAATACTGTCCATGTACTTTGTCCTATGCCTACCCCTCGATCTCTTCCCTCTATCCTCTTCATAAGACATAAATGCTCTGTTTTCTCTCTTCTTATGATTTGCCCAACAAAACTTAGTTGTCTCTTTCTTATTTCCTTTACCATTGCTCTTTGCGCTCCAAGTCTTACCATGACCTCCTGTAAGATGTAAGATGAGGCTGCTTGCAGCGCCTAAGCGCCGCCCAAATAAGTGATTTCATTGTCCGCATCACGGGGTATCTGTATTTCCTTCCGCTGTGTATCAGTTGTAATGAAGATACGAAACCACGCTGACTATCATTTCCGGATCCTGCCTAGCTTGATATCTAACATGGCACAGTGAATGAAAATAAAGAGGACCTACAGTAATAACTGTGGCACAGCATGGCACCACCGTAGAGACGACCTTCGTTTGCATTCCCTAGGGACAGGATTGCAAGGACAGGAACCTCTGGAACCGATGTCAGGATATCACGGCTTTCATGCTGCAGGCTCACCACGTGTTACAAACCCAGCAACAAGCCATCCAGAATCTTCAGGCTGAGATAACAGCGTTGTCACTCCAGGGTACCAATGTCCCCCAACCAAGGATCCCTTCGTCTGCAGCTCCGGAAAAGTGCGAGGCTGAAGTGTCCCCTGCAGCCTTTAGGTTTTGGAGCAGTCAATGGAGTGTTGGTTGCAACTCTGTAAGTTGAAGCCTAACGAAGCCGTTCATCATATAAGGCTGCATTGTGTTCCGATATTGCAATATGCCCTCGATTCTAGGTATACTGACGCCCAGTGGAGTGCCCTGTCTACTGAAGGGGCATTCAATGAGGTTAAGCAAATGGTAGTGAAAGCTTCTAACCAAGCAGTGCAGTGGCTCGAGTTTTTTATTTGCCCCAAGAGCCTAGTGAGTCCTTCAATGATTATTTTAACAAGTGTATGCAAAAGGCTACTGATTGTGCATTCACATGTCCTAATTGCAATCATGATTTATCTGAATATATGCTTTTGTGCAAGCTCATGGTAGGCTTAAGTGATAAAGTGCTCAAAAGGCAAGTGTTTCAATCTTATAATAATATCTGTGATATCGATTCCCCTCAGAGTCATGTGCAGTGCATTCGAGGCTGCCCGTGACGACGCCCTTCATAATAGGGCATGGCTTAGCAGCTCCCCTAGAGGAGCCGCTGTTGGTGGGTTCGAGGAGGAACACGAGGTGGAGGTGGCAGTCGCCCTTGCTAATTGTGACAGGAGTGCCTCTGTAAAAGTACAATTGAGTCCTTGTGGTAATTGTGGTACTCGTCGTACCCCTGGGTATTCCTCATGTCCCGCAATAAAAATGACATGTTATGGGTGCGGTAAAACCGGTCACCTGAAGAAGTGTTTCAGAGGGCGGAGTGCCGGGAATAACGTTAGTGGTCTGGCAGCGGAGTCGGACATAGCGGGTGCAGTGATTGCAGTTGTCGTGGCGGCAGAGACAAGGTTGCGGAATGGGCCGTCCCCACAACCCACTATTCGTGTCGATGTATGCTTGGCCAACTTGGGAGAGTGGTCCTGTGTCTGAGCGGTGCCGGACACTGGTGCCCAGGTTTGTGTTGCGGGACCCGCTATACTTGCGACGTTGAACATAAAACCAGCTAAGCTGAGGTTAAAGGGAGGATTGCGAGACTTCGCCAATCTGCATCTGAAGTGTTTAGGGATGACCTCTTGCACCATAGAATACAATGGAAGGCATACAACCCAGGAAGTATACTTTGTAAAGTACTCCATTGATTTTTATTTATCCCTGGATGCTTGCAAGAAACTTGGTCTTGTGCCAGAAACGTTTCCTAACCATGCCCGCTTCACGGACTCTGCCCCCACAGCATCTAGTGCAACCATTACATTAGCTGAAGCACCCAATCAACCCATGAGAACGTCAGCCATTCCGTTTCCCCCTAGTGAGGAGAATATTACTAGATTAGAAAACTGGTTATTAGCCCATTTTTCAAGTACGACTTTCAACACCGAGAGAGAACCCCTCCCGGTAATGGATGGGGAACCCCACCGTATCCACTTATCACCTGACTCAGTTCCTTACGCCTGCCACACACCTGCGTCAGTACCTAAGCACTGGGAAAAGGAGGTGAAAACCCAGTTGGAGGAGGACGTCAAGAGAGGGGTCTTACAAAGAGCTCCCCCTGGAGAGCCCACAGAATGGTGTTCACATATGGTGGTCTTGGCCAAGAAAACGGGGCAACCAGGACGTATGGTCGACTACCAAAAACTTGGTATCCAGCATTCCCTTTTGCTCATACAAGACTGTGGCCTACGCCTATTGGGGATTTCTCCAGGTAGAACTGGACAAGGAAAGCATACCCCTAACCACATTCATCACACCTTGGGGCAGGTACCAATACCAAAGGACACCAATGGGACATTGTTCTGCCTCCGACGCATATACACACTGTTTCGATGATGCCATTGAAGAAGTACCCAGGAAGTTTAAGTGTGTGGACGACACACTTCTGTAGGATTCGAACGTAGAAAGCGTCTTTTGGCATGTGTATGACTTCCTTGCAGTTTGTGCATACAAAGGCATCACTTTGAAACCAGAAAAATTCAGGTTCTGCAAGAAAGAAGTGGAATTCGTCAGATTCGACATCGGTTGGGACTCCTACAAGCCTTCAGAAGATTATTTATCTGCCATCAAAAGTTTTTCTATGCCCAAAAAGCCCATAATCTCTGACATCAGGTCATGGTATAGTTTTGTCAATCAGCTGGTCCCCTTCCTGACAACAGCGCCCATTATTACCCACTTTTGAGACCTGCTGAAGAAGCCCTCGGCCAAACAGGTCTATTGGGATGAGCACCTTCAAGAAAAGTTTCGTCAAGTGCAAGATATCGTCTGCAAGTTGGCCAAGGACGGCCTCACCTACTACGATAAGCTGCGGCCAACTGTTGCAGTCACTGACTGGAGTAAGGAGGGGGTGGGCCTCGTCATTCTCTAACAATATTGCAGTTGTACCGCCGTCGAAACCCCCTTCTGTTGTAGAGATGGTTGGAGAATAGCACTTTGTGGCAGTTGGTTCCTCACGCCTGCCGAGTCTGGGTATGCAGCTGTGGAGGGGGAAGCCCTTGCAGTGGCCTTGTGCTTAAAAAAGGCACGGTTATTCTTATTGGGCTGCCCGAACTTAACCATTGTCACGGAACACCGCCCTTTAGTCAAGTTACCAGGCAATAGAAGTCTCGGCAATATTACCAACCCCAGACTGTTTAGATTAAAGGAGAAAACATTATTGTATAATTTCAACGTTAAATACCTACCAGGCAAGAGAAATCATGCTGCTGACTTCCTCTCTCGTTTTCCTAGCCTGAGGACAGCGCCAGATAGACAGGATGCGAGCTTCAACGAAGAATTAACGATTGCGATGGTGTCAGCAATCACAGAAAACCTACAAGAGCAGTGCACTATAGACGAGAAAACTGTTGAAGAATCAGCCCTGGATGACCCAGCATATTAGCTACTAGTCGCTTGAGTGACTGCAGGGGATTGGAACCCGAAGAAATCTCAAGAAATTGCATGTTTGAGGCCCTTCTACGGCATCAGAGAACGTCTCTCTATATCTGGCAACCTGGTCACATACTGCTTCAACGACAACTGCATCCGCCTTTTCCTTCCCGAAGGGCTCTGCCATCAGATAACTGCCAATCTCCATGCTGGACATCAAGGCCTAGATACAATGTTGAGAAGAGCGAGACATTCAGTCTATTAGTCGGGCATCGAGGGTGACCTCCAGCATCATCGTTCACGATGTACATCGTGCGACGCCCACGCACCATCACTGCCTGCCGAAGTCATGAAAGTGACCCCTGCCCCAGAGTATCCGTTCCAACAGACTGTCATGGACCTGTTTCAGCTTGAAGGACACATGTATATGGCATATTGTGACAGGCTTACAGGCTGGCTAGAAATAGCCCACTTCCCCAATGGCACCTCATCTGCAAAGGTCATGACAAAACTTAGGCATTACTTCACTCGATGGGGAGCACCCGAACAATTGTCTACCGACGGCAGCACCAACCTGGTGAGTGAAGAGATGATGACCTTCTACAGGAGATGGAGAGTTGACATACGCCTATTATCGGCCGACTGTCCGCAGTCAAATGGGAGAGCCGAGGCCGCAGTTAAGTCCGCAAAAAGGATAATTAGAACAAGTATCAGCGGGACTGGAAGCCTCGATAACGACAAGGTATCATTGGCCATGCTACAATACCTGGACATGCTCTTAAAGGGTATAAATAAATCTCCGGCGCAATTGGCAACTGGGAGACAGTTACGGGATGGTGTACCGACTGCAAAACTCAACTATATGATAGACCAACACTGGAGAAAATCCATTAGAAAAAGAGAATTCTAGGTAGCAGAGAAAAATGAGAAGATAATTGAAAGCGGCAGCGACATGAGGCTAACGCCCTTATAGCCAGGCACGCACGTTAGGGTTCAGAACCAGATGACCAAGGCCTGGGACAGGCTGGGAATCATAGTCGAGCAACGACCTCATATACAGTACATCGTGAGACTAGATAGTAGTGGGCGTCCGTCAATAGGGAACAGAAGACACCTCAAGGTCACTGAACTGCCCGTCAATGAGACAAGAGGAGCCACTCCTACCGACGACGAAGTGGGTCATGAGCCTAAGTTTTCTCCATCAGCGCCAGAGGTATGGCCTCCAAAGAAGAGAGAGGCCCCTATCTGGATGAACGATTATGTATAATTATCTCTGCTTTGATTCTGCATTTATAAAATGAAAGCAACTTGTTTTTATTTTACTGCACTTAGACGTGCATTGATTTCATATTTACAAAATTATATTTTTGTATGAGATTTTAAGTTAGGTCGGTGTTGCATTCAAGACTCAATTTTATTGTTTCACTTGAAATTATGTTAATGCTGTTGATGTTGCTCTCTCTCTCTCTCTCTCTCTCTCTCTCTCTCTCTCTCTCTCTCTCTCTCTCTCTCTCTCTCTCTCTCTCTCTCTCATCTTCATGTTACCATTAATTATTACGATTATGATTTACCTTACATGTCTGATGTTTTTCATTAAGAGAGTATAGCATTTCGTTTGTCATATCTGCTTTTGATATTGTCATTTATAAGTTTTGAAAATATTACCCTCGTAATATTTTGGCAGGGAGATGTAAGATGAAGCTTCTTGCAGCGCCTAAGCGCCGCCCACATAAGTGACGTCATTGGCCACGTCACGGGCTATCTGTATTTCCTTCCTCTGTGTATCAGCTGCAATGAAGATACGAAACCACGCTGACTATCATTTCCTGATCCTACCTAGCTTAATATCCAACACCTCCTCCTTCGTTACTTTGTCTCTCCAAGATACTCTGAGCATCTTCCTGTAAAACCACATCTCTGCTGCATTCAGCTTATTTCCCAGCTCTCTTGCTATTGTCCAGTTCTCTAATCCATACATAAGGGTAGACTATCCATATGTTCTTAAAAGTCTAATTATTGTTTGCGCATCAGTAATGTTACTTGTCAGTAGATTTTTCGTGTTTTAAAGGCATATTTGGGGTATCAAAATTCTTGTCTCCATAATTACTCGTTTTGCTCTACCATCTGGAGTCTCCATACTACCTAGGTAACCAAAGTTGTTTGATTACTTTATTCTTTCATCGTTTATTGTTATATGGTATAATTAGTGTTCGAGGTTTTTAAACGCCATAACCACTTATGTTTTTCTTACATTTATTCTCAGTCCCCTTAATCCACTATCTCTTCACTGTATCCAGAATTCGTTGTAATTTTCAGAAATGTCAGCAACGGTCACTGTGTCATCTGCATAACGAATGTTATTTATATTAAATCTTCCAATGCTAATCCCTTCCATACTTATTATGTCTCTCAAGATAATTTCCCTATATATTGCAAATAAATCTGGACACAAACCACATCCCTGGAGTAGTCCTCTCTCTATTTCTATCCATGATGTCAGATTGTTATCAATACTGACGGCTGCCAGTTGACTCCAATATAAGTTAGTAATGAGTCTGATGTCCTTGCCACCTAGGTTTAATCTTTGCAGGGTTTCTATTATAAGGTCTGTGTGCCTCACTTTATTAAATGATTTATCATAATAAATAAAACACATATACACATGTTTTTAAATTTCAATAGATCTTTCTATTATCATTCTTATGATACAAATAGCATTTATAGTACCTCCACCCCCTAACAAAACCGTACTGTTCTTCGGGAATTTCTAGTTTTGACTTTTGTTTTATGCTGTTTAAGATTAATTTCAGTATATTTTTTTTTGTGTATTGACTTTAAGTGTGTTGTCCTAAATAAATCATATTCTACTGCACCAGGTTTCCTAGGTATTGCTATGAAAATAGATTCATACATCTCTTTTGGAATATACCCTGTTTCATATATAGCCTACGTTTAGCTAACTCTACAATCTTTCTTATTCCTTATCCCCACTCGCTGATATAATTTTAATTGTCACGTTGTCATTCCCTGGGCTTTTTCCCTTTTTGAAATTTCTAATAACAATATTTCCTCATATAGAAAGTCTGAGCCACTCATCAGTATGTGTAGTCTTGGTTTTTCACCCTTGTTGTCTTCAAAAAATGTCCTTTACATATTCCTCACAACCTTTCAAGACATCTTCAATCTCCATCACAAATACTCCCTTCCTGTTTTTAATCACTGTTCCTCTTTCCATTCTCTTACTTCCCACCACTTCTTTTTCTTTCTGTGCATGCTTTCAATCTTATGATATTTCTCTAGTTCCTCTATGTTCCTACACTGACCATTAATTCAATCCTCCTTTGCTGCATCGTATGTTTGTCTCAATGTCAAAATTCATCTTTTCATATCTTTGTAGGGTCTTTTCTTTATGCACTCTCTTCTATTCCATCATATAAAAAATCCTGTCTGTCATCCATCTTTGCCTCCCCCTCTTGCTTGGATACCATTTCTTTCGCCTGTGCATTAAGAGCCAGTTGTATATTTCTCCAGACCCTGTCAGTCACCTCCTCCCCGCCCAGTGGTTCTTCGCTGTTTAACACTTTATATCTATTTTCCCTTACAATTCTATGTGCCTCTTTAAGCTGTTAATTTGTTAAAAGTAGTTTTAGCTCTCGTCTTCCTTCCCTTTTCCTCTTAATTACCTTCTTCAATTCTAAACAATATCTGCTACCTCAGGAACACGATTACTATAGCAATCCGCCTCTGGGTAAGTCCTGACATCCAGCACTGCATTTCTGAAGCATTTATTTACAGCAATAAGGTCTATCTGATTTTTACTTCTTTCTCCAGGACTTTTCCATCTCCATAGGAATCTAGGGTGTTTCTTGAACCATGTAGTTGTTGATATCAGGTTGTTATCATCACACCATGAAATTAGCCTCTCTCCCATGGAGTTGCAATCTCTCAATCCAAATGGTCCAACTAGATCTTCGAATATTTCCTACCCTAGCTTTGCATTAAAGTTACTAAATCTAACCTTGGATTTCCTGTGATTTGCATTGTTAATGTGCTTCTGCTATCTGATCATAAAACTCATCCCCTTCCTCCTTTGTACTTCCTTGTGTAAGTGCATAAACTTGACATGATTTTACAATAAATGGATGGCTCTTTATTCTAATCATCATCACTCTGTCCGACACTGCCCAGTAACCCAAAATACAGCCTGACACAGCTTTACTAACCATGATAATACCAACTCCTCTCTCAAGACCCTCCCCTTCCAGGGTAATAAAAGGTGAGACCATCACCTGCTACCTTTTCGGCTACTGTCCATCGTACCTCACTCAATCCCAGGATACTCAAATCCATTCTTTTCATCTCTCCGTGCACTTCCTCTAATTTGTCATTTTGACTCATTGTACTTACATTCCATGTGTCCGATTTCATCATACTTCTGTTATCGACACTTTCCCTTTTCCTGTTGTCCAAAGCATCTATTTGTCACTTCAAAACTACTAACATTACCTCTTATCAGCATCACAATCACTCCCACCCTCACCACTGTTGTTTTTTCGAATACAGTTGCCTCTCCAAAGACCATCTTGTCCTAGCTCGTCCATAAATCCAATGAAGTCGTAAAACATACTAAAACCTCTAAAATCATTGACTTCTGTGCTTTTCTTAAAATCAATTGGCTCTCTCAGATTGCCAAAATAATCCAAGTCCCTAAACCCTCTAAAATCATTCTTATTACTTAAGCCACTGCAGATGTTTACATCACTAAATCTACTAAAATCCCTTTCATCACTAAAACCACTAAAATCACAAGAATCATAGTTTTTACCACATTTTAGCGTGTAATTTGTTGTTCTTTCTTCATTTGCATCTCCCCTCTTGCCTCTAACCTCTCTCCCTACAGTAACAGGATAATGATCGGGATCCGACTGCAGGCCTTGAAAATCCCTACCGAGAAAGGTCATACCAATCTTGTTATTGTCAGTGTCCCCATTAATGCAATTGGGTAGATCAGATTTTAGGTTTTGGTTCATGATTGTCTAGGATAAATTGCATGGTTGGGTCCCCAGTCCCATTCTACGGTGGCGACCGTTTCTCTGGTATGCGTCAGGTATGTTCCTTTTGGGCCACACCAGTCTGCTATTGCACCTTCTCTGTCAATGACCTTGTAGATCATGTGCCAGATCTACTACTCCAGATTTTGTGTACTAGGAGGTGACGTCCTCTATTTCACAGTGTGTGAATTACACTGCTCCCCTCAGATAGTTCAGCCCATCAGCCAAGATAATTTACCAGGGTGTGGCCGATGTAGTACACTTGCATCTTCTTGGAGCCACATCTGAGAGTTGGGGGATCTATCCACGACCAAGTATATGTAGCCCAGCAGTTGCTACTCATTCCTAGGGACTACGCTTACTGACCACCCCCATACACCTCTTTGTTTCCATTTGTTTTGATACTTATGTGGCCACCATCTTGGATTTAACAAAATGGTTGCCATAAGATTTTTTTTTTGTCAATGTATCAGCTTTTTAATAATCTAAAAATATAATTTTGATAGATAAACCTCATATTCAGGGCAAATGGATTCAATAGTATAATGTCAAAAGAAATAAGCTACTTTATATTCAACCACAAACTTATTTGACTGAAATATTCTGTTTTATTGAATGTTTTACAAGTGATCAGACATGAATGTTCCTCTAAGTTAGTGTCCATTAAGATCCTACATACTCATGATGAGATAATTTTGTTTAATCCTAACCTAGCAGTTTTTACATATCATCACCATCATCTTTTCATAGATGTTCTGTGTATCCTCACCATTCTAACATTCACTGGTGCACTGGCAAAGATAGGTGCAGGATAAGATTTTTTTTTTATTCTGCAAGAACATCTGACAGAACAAACTTTTTTATTCTTTATTGGTAGTTGACCATCTCAATAATGGCCTTAGGAGCTGGAAGGGAATCGGTTGTGTTTAGTTTAGCTGACCATCAGTAGCAATTCTACAGGGGTCATCTAAGGATCCTGCAGAACAATAGTGGTCTGCCCCCACACTTTGGCTTAGATATGGACCCTCAAGCTATGTTGTTTCAGAGCTGCAAGGGTAGGGAGTAGCTTTTCACTTTCTGCCATAGGCTTGTAGAAGAGATGTCCTCACAGTTTGAAGATGGCCTTGATGTACAGTACATCGTAAATGAAATTCTTGTATAAAAGAAATATAAAAATAACAAATAACCATCACTCTTAAAAGACTGGATCCTACTGTAATACAAAAGTAAGAAGAATCATATCCTATCTTTCCTATCTTTGAGGCAATTAATAAATGATTAAATCCTTCATAACATACGCTACTGCACTTATAATTAACGTTTAAACATGTTGTATCAATGCAATATCTTTCAACATTACTTTCAATAGACGTAGAGCATATGGTATTACAGTACAAATACATAACAAGAGGATTATCTTCAGCAAATATATTTAGACGTTTTGCCAAAAGACGTTAAGAAAATTGACTTTCGATATGGAAATTGGGTAGAAACATTACCAATTCTCCAACAAGTGCAAAAAGATCCTCTTCTTATTAACTTACGAAAAATAACAGATAACTTTGGAACCAAGAAGTCTGCATTCTTTGTAGAAAACAAAGGAAAAATACAATTTGGATCCATCAAGAGAGCTTTAATTTCATGAGACCAAAAGGTTAAACTGTTTACCTTCAAAAAAAAAAAAAAAAAAAAAAAAAAAAAAAAAAAAAAAAAAAAAAAAAAAAAAAGAATGTGGAAGATCGAGTTTCTCATTACTCTGTTCACTATCAAACACATGAGCCAAAGGTTTTGCCTTTTCCTTTGGACAGTGAGTGACAGAGCCATCTGGTTTAAGTAAAGAAAGAACTGTTGCATATACACCAAAGAGGGCTGATTTTAGTGGAGTTCTCCACTTATGTTCATGGGTTATAGCAGAAAGGGTTTCTTTTATGGTTAAATTGTATTCCTTTTCAGTTGAAGAATAAATTGTCTGAGTAAAGGCTCTTAGCTAAGTATAGTTATTCCAAGTCAAATCTGATTATGATCTATTACTATTTACATTGCAAAGATAATAGGTCTTTTGCTTCTCCAAATAAGCTCGTATAAATCATCATTGTACCAGGGTTTGTCTTTCGCTCTGCACTTTGGCACACATGAAGGGATACGCCTATTAATTATATTGACCAGATTCTCATACAAAAGAAAAACAGGTTTAACTATCATACAATTGTGGTCAACTTGTTATAATATTGTTTTGTCCTTTTACACCTGACAACACCGAGATTACCAAAGAATTATTCTTCACTCAAGGGTTAACTACTGAACTGTAATAGATCATTGTCTATTTTCCTCTTGGTAAGGGTAGGAGAGACTCAATAGCTATGGTAAGCAACTCCTCTAGAAGGACACTCCAAAGTCAAACCATTATTCTCTAGTCGTGGGTCGTGCCATAGCCTCTGTACCATGGCCTTCCACTGTCTTGGAGTTGAGTTCTCTTGCTTGAGGGTACACTCGGCCACGCTATTCTGTCTTATTTCTCCCCCTCTTGTTTTGTTCAAGTTTTCATGGTTTATATATTAATCTAGTTTAATGTTGGTACTGTTCTTAGAATATTTAATTTTGATTGTTATTATTGCTTATATTTTTTTATTTCCCTGTTTCCTTTCCTCACTTGGCTATTTTTCCCTGTTGGATCCATTGGGCTTACAGCATATTGCTTTCCAACTAGGGTTACAGCTTAACTTGTAATAATAATAATAATAATAATAATAATAATAATAATAATAATAATAATAATAATTGTACCTCATACTGAACAGTTTGTCTTGTAATCTTTTCCTACTTTGTTTACTTACCTGATGGAAGGACAATCAGAGCTTCATGCCAAGTAATTCCCTTCTCTTTTGTATTTCCTTTTGTTTATTCCTTTTGTATCTATTTGTTTTAATGAGATTTTCTCTGGGGATTTTATATAGTTTGTATTACATTTATTATAGGGTCATTGCTAATTATATTCATGGCTGTTTCATGGAATAATCTACTGAAGCTTAAGTTGAATAAAGCTTGGATAGCAGCAGCCAAGTGTTTTAACGTCACAACAATTTATTCAACTTAACTGTGGAGAAACTATTGAAGCCTGCCCGTCTGGATCTGGAACCCAGCTCCCCATCTGCAGCAAAGGAATGGCGGCATTGGCACAAGACGTTTTCCAACTTTATTAAAAATGTGGTGAAAGGGCACCAAATAAACTGAGGACCCTCGTGAACTATGTCAGTCATAACGTATATGAATACATTGAGGAGTGTTAATTATGATACTGCCATTTCCATATTTGAAAAATTATATGTAAAGGCACCTAATGAAATATTCGCCAGATATTTACTTGCTACTCGCCAACGAAAGCCAGGAGAAACTTTGGATGAGTTTTTGAGAGAATTGCGTAAATTAGGTAAGGTCTGTAATTTAAAGGCACTTAGTGTAGAACAGTACAGAGGGGCGCTGATCAGGGATGCTCTTATAAATGGCTTGGCCTCACCTATGATTCAGCAGCGTCTTCTTGAAAATAAAACTTCAAATTTACTGGCAACTTATAACCAGGCTTACTCTTAAGACCTTGCCCAATGTAATGCTAGTTCTTATAGTCACATGCTTCCTCGTGTTGGGTATACTGCTGCAATCTGAAAGACAAAATTTATGAACTAGAAATATTAAGACTCAAAGCAGAAATTTGAAATGGAACTTCAGTCGGGTATACGAGCAGCACTCATAATCCTATAACTACTGCAATTTCAATGTTCATCAGATTTGGTGAAAAGTTTAATGATATGGACATTTTTATCGAAAGATTTGAGAGGTTTGCAGAACCAACGTGAGCCTACATGTGGTTGGGCTGTTTTAGTTCACAATTTCATTACTGACAGATAAAGATCTCAAAATATTTTCTTGTGTGCCTCCAAATGAATCTTCTGAATACGACAGCTAGAACAAAGCACCTTTGAAGAGATAAGAAGGAACTGAAGAAGACTACAGAAATAAATTCTGAAACTAAGTCAGAACAAGGTTATACTGTTTACTAGTTTTAATGTAGTCAGCTAAAGAAATATTTTCACTGATGTATTCAAATTGCTGAATGTAAAAGAAGTGTAGTAATTTACAAGACTTTCTTATCATGGATAAGTTTGTGAACATTTGTTCAATTAACATACAACTATTTCTCCTGGAATATGTAGCCCACCATAAGACATCAGTGATATGGTTAAGCTTACAGACCATTATTTAGAAGCTCTCGAGATGAGTACAATAAATTACTGGAACCAATGAAAAAGTCTTAACAAAAGGATTACTTCAGAGAAAAACAGAAACAGGCTGAAAAGAGTAAAGTTAGATGCTTTGTATGTCATAAGCTAAGGCACTTGGCAAAGGTTACTACCAAATCAAAAAGCAAGGTAAACACAACTTGAGAAGCAAAAAACAGCTAGTGTTACAGAGGAAAAGCAAAAGAGGGCAATTTTTATCGGGATTTACAAGGACATCAAAGATGAAGAAAATGAAACTGTCAGATTTAGCTGAGCTAGTTATCGTGTTTGGAACAAGTAGAACCACAGAACAGAAGAAAAAGCCCCATGATTTACTAGTTAGTGAAAGTTAAATAGGAAAAAAAGAACGTGGTTTCATTACAGAGCAGTTGCACTGGTGCAATGTATTTTCACAACGGAGTTTGATAGCTCAGGACCAAAGAGCATAATAAATTAGTACGTGCACTAACTAACAGGAGTATCCATACATATCCATTTACTAGAGTTAGATAATACACCATATTACAAAGAACTGTCAATATTAAAAAATATTAAAGATCTTCATGCTATGGCTAATGCTGAAACTGAGATGGTGAAGAAATCAGCGGAAAGAGATGACCAAAAGAAGGATCCAAATGAAGGTGATACAGGGACAGGTCAGGAATGAAATGTTGATACTGAGACAGCAAAAGTTATGGTAAGAGCCCAAATATGTTGAGCGAAATGTAGCCTAAAGCCACAGGGAATAGCTTCAACCACCCTGCATATAGGTGCAGAACACTTAAATAAACTCCTCCAGAATGTTCAAGCCCCATCGCGCAGAGAGAGAGAGAGAGAGAGAGAGAGAGAGAGAGAGAGAGAGAGAGAGAGAGAGAGAGAGAGAGAGCCAAGTTTAACTGAGAGTATAGAATAAAGGGTGAAGGAACTTACAGACAAAGAGTAGTTTATGGCATACTATGACACATTTTGCAAGGTAAGAGCAAATTGTGACTAATTTTTTGTACCAGAAGTCCAATAAATCCAAGTGGCAAAGTTAGCGAATTAATCCATATTTAAAGGTCACCAAGTAGCAAAGAAAACAGTAAGCTGAATAACCAAAGGGTTCCATTGGTTTAATAAGAATGGTTGCAAATGTCACTAGATTCTACAGATGCTGTTATATTTGCCAGAAGACAGCACCAAAGGGCCACCCACATCAGGAAAAATTCCCCTAAGAACGGTGCCATTGATGGAAGACCCATTCAATAGAATACAAGTTGACTTGACTGAACCTCTATCTCCAATCTTGGAAAGAGGAAGCCGATATATTTCAACAATGATAAGTTTTGCCATAAGATATCCGGAAGCGAGGGCACTACCAAAGATAGATACTGCAGGAATTGCAAAAGCACTACTCAAATATTTTAGTAGGATAAAATTCCCTTAGGATATGCTTAGCAATAGACGAACACAGTTTAGGCTACTTCTGAAATGATGTAGGCAAGTTATCTCGTGAGCACTAAGGAGCTGTTCCCAAATTTGAGAGTAAAAGAATTAGGAGGTGAGCCATAGCACTCCAACATTTAGGAAAGCCAAATGTTGGAAAAAATTACTGCAGAAGTTTGAATTGAAGAAATACTTATATTTTTCTCAGCGAGGGTCAGTTGTTAAAGTAGGAATGAAACCCATTTATTATTTTTGTTTAATTTCCCATTCTTTAAAAGACAGAGGAAATGTATTCGAGCATCCTTTCATTTTCTTTTGTCATAAAGAAAAACACTAAACAGTTCCAAATACTGTTCTCGATATGCTTTAAGTGTTACTCTAAATTTACTTCAAAATATTTTTGAGCATCACCTCAGAAATTTGAACATAATAGGAAATTACAACCCACAACATTGTGATAATCACTGAACTTTGAAATAATGAGAGCCCCCATGTAATCAAGAGTAGTACGGCGTTGAATATTTAATTACTGCTTTTGTTGTTTATTGCCATTACCAATTTGTACTGGTATTATTATTATTATTATTATTATTATTATTATTATTATTATTATTATTATTATTATTATTATTACTTGCTAAGTTATAACCCTAGTTGGAAAAGCAGGATGCTATAAGCCCGGGGCTCCAACAGGGAAAATAGCCCAGTGAGGAAAGGAAACAAGGAAAAAATATTTTAAGAACAGTAACATTAAAATAAATATTTCCTATATACACTATAAAAACTTTTACAAAACAAGAGCAATTGAAGTTAGATAGAATAGTGTGCCCGAGTGTACCCTCAAGCAAGAGAACTCTACCCAAAGACAGTGAAAGACCATGATACAGAGGCTATGGCACTACCCAAGACAACAGAACAGTGGTTTGATTTTGGAGTGTCCTTCTCTTAGAAGAGCTGCTTACTATGGCTAAAGAGTCTTTTCTACCCTTACCAAGAGGAAAGTAGCCACTGAAAAATTACAGTGCAGTAGTTAACCCATTGAGAGAAGAAAAATTGTTTGGTAATCTCGGTGTTGTCAGGTTTATGAGGACAGAGGAGAATATGTAAAGAATAGGCCAGACTTTTTGGTGTATGTGTAGGCAAAGGGAAAATAAACTGTAACCAGAGATAAGGCTTCAATATTGAACTGTCTGGCCAGTCAAAGGACCCCAGTCATTCCCCAACTTGGTCATAGGTGGCATAAAACTAGAATACTGTGTAGTATTGAGTCTCATGATGGAGAAGGCCTGATTATTAGAAACTCCATGCCTAGTAATACAAACAGGATGGAACTGTCCGGGAAGATCTGAATGTAAAGAATGATCAGAATTATGAAAAACACTATGCAACATACATAATGAACTAATTGAACGATGGTGCCAGAGATTAATATCTACATCAGGAATAAGAAATTTGATAGACCGTAAGTTCCTGTCCAACTAATCAAGATGAGAATCAGCAGCTGAAGACCAGACAGAAGAACAATACTCATAACAAGGTAGAATGAAAGAATTAAAACACTTCAGAATAGATTGATCACCAAAAATCTTGAGACTTTCTTAATCAGCCTTTTTGTGCAATTGGAGAAGACACAGACCTTATATGTTTCTCAAAAGTAATTTTGCTGTCGAGAATCACTCTCAAATTTCTAAAAGAGTCATACAGAGTTAAAGAAATATTTTCAATGCTGAGATTTGGATGTTATGGAGCCACTGTCCTTGATCTACTTACAAACATATTTTGAGTTTTGTTAGGATTCAACTTCATGCCCCATAATTTTCACCATGCACTAATTTTACATAGATATCTATTAAGAGATTCAGCAACCCTAGATCTAAATTCAGGAGATGAAACTGACGCAAAGAGTGTAGCATCATCTACATATGCATCAAGCTTATTTTCTAGGCCAAACCACATGTCATGTGTATATAGTATGAAAAGTAATGGGTCAAGAACACTACCCTGAGGAACACCAGATGTCACATTCCTGAACTCGCTATTGGACCCATCAACAACAACTCTTTGCGATCTATTACTTAAAAATTAAACAATGATGCTAAGAAACGACTCACCCTCTCCCAACTGTTTGAGTTTGAAAACAAGGGCCTCATGATTAACACGGTCAAAGGCAGCACTAAAACCAAGGCCATTCATACGAACTTCCTGACCACAATCAAGGGATTTATGTACAGCATTTGGAATTGCTCCAATGCCTTTACGAAAACCAAATTGCAAACTAGGGAACAGATGATTACCTTCAGCAAACCCATTAAGACGTTTTGCCAAAAGACGTTCAGAAACTTGAGATAATATGGGAGTTATGAAAATTAGGCAGTAATCAGTTGGACTTGAGCTACCACAAACATATTTACATAGTCGAGTAACATTAACAATTCTTCAACAAGTACTAAAAGCTCCTCTTCTTACTAACTTGCGCAAAATAACAGATAACTTTGGAGCTAAGAAATCTGCCGTCTTTACAAAAAACAAAGGAAAAATACCATTCAGGTCTATACCTCATTAAGCATCAAGAGAGCTTTAATTTCATGAGATCGAAAAGGTAAACTCCTTAGTTTAGCCTCAGGAAAACAAGAATGAGGAATATTAAGTTTCTCATTACTCTGTTTACTGTCAAATATATCAGCCGAAAGGGTTGCCTTTTCCTTTGGACAGTGAATGACAGAGCCATCTGGTTTAAGTAAAGGAAGAACTGTTGCATATACAAGAAAGAGTGCAGATTTAAGGGTAGTCCACCACTTATGTTTCTATGTTCCTGGGTTGTACCAGAAAGTGTTTCTTTTATGCTTAAATTGTATTCCTTTTCAGTTGAAGCATAAACTCTGAGCAAAAGCTCTAAACTGAGTCTAGTTATTCCAGATCAAATCTGATTATTACCCTTCCAAAGATGATAAGCCTCCTGCTTCTCCAAATAAGCACGTCTACAATCATCATTGAACCAGGGTGTGTCCTTCACTCACTATCATAGCACACGAGAAGGGATACGCCTATCAATTATGTTGACTAGATTCTCATTCAAGGGGATAACAGGATAAACATTACTATACAACTGTGACCAATTCAAGCCCAAAAGATCACTCAAAATTCCATTCCAGTCGGCTTGAGATTTCATATAAAGCTTACTTGAGTATGATACATCAGGGACAGGCTGCCCAGTCTTCGCTACTAATGAAATTGAGGCATGATCAGATGTCCCAACTGGAGAACCAGCCTTACTTCATATAATGCCAGGGAGTTGTGTATGCAAATGACAATATATGAAAAATTATAATCCTACTAGTTTAATACAATGAACAACTGTTTAAATCTTAAAACCAATTTAAGATAGAAAATTGCAATTGAGGAAAAAGTTAGACAGGGAAACTCCATCCCTCTTAATTAAATTATTGACAGCATGCCTAGAAGTTTTTCAAAATTTACATTGGGCAAATGTGGTAATTAACATTAAAGGGGAATACCTTAACAACTTAAGATTTGCAGATGAGATAGTTCCGTTTAGTGATTCAGAGGAGGAATTATAAAAGATGATAGAAGATATGAATAGAGAAAGCAGAATTGTATGACCGAATATAAATATGATTAAAACTAAGATAGTATTTAAGGAAAATACAGAGACAACAAATAAGGGTTATGGACTAATGTTTAGAGATTATTTAATGAATATACATAGCCAATCTAGGATAGACAGTGTTTCCCCAGGTCATGAAACCGATATTAAAAGAAAGATAAGTATAGGATGGAGAGCTTTTAGTAACCAAAATGAGATTATGAAAATTAAAATGCCACTATCTCTAAAAAGCAAAGCATTTAATCACGTGGTCCTACCTATATTAACTTATGCATCAGAAACGTACAGCCTTACTAAGTCACAAAAATAGAACATAAGCTAGTTACAACTCAAACAATAATGGATAGAATAACGATGGGAACAACGGTAAGAGACAGAA
Organism: Palaemon carinicauda; assembly: GCF_036898095.1. Taxonomy (NCBI): domain Eukaryota; kingdom Metazoa; phylum Arthropoda; class Malacostraca; order Decapoda; family Palaemonidae; genus Palaemon; species Palaemon carinicauda. The sequence goes on along the minus strand of NC_090740.1, from coordinate 65,817,687 downwards.
ATGGAGCAACATGGATACGAGAGCAAAGTAAGGCAGGATATTCTAACATCTAGAAAAACGAGAAATGGACACGAGGGGGACATGTAATGAGAATGACATATAACAGATGGACATTGAGAACATCAGGATGGGTCCATAGAGATTGCCAAAGAAATGGGAAGGAAGGGAAGACGGTGGATTGACTAAAAAAAAAGAAAAGAAGGAAAGAAAAAACTGCGGAAATAGACTAGCATAGAAAGACCATAAATAGAGGGGAGTGAATTAGTGGAAGGACGTATCTAAGGCCATTGTCCTGCAGTGGACACACACACACACACATACACACACACACACACACACACACACATATATATATATATATATATATATATATATATATATATATATATATATATATATATATATATATATGTGTGTGTGTGTGTGTGTGTGTGTGTGTGTAGAAATCACGAAAGCTGACACGTGATGAATATAAAATATATTATAGCCACGAAAGGAAAAATGAAAAAGACTTGATTGGAGTTAGTACTTTCATCCACTCAGGACATTA
>NC_090740.1:65779637-65809637 GCF_036898095.1 Palaemon carinicauda | reverse complement strand
ATATTGTTGGAGGATGATGAAGCCCATCCCCTCCTTACTCCAGCCAGTGACTGCAACAGTTGGCCTTAATTTATCGTAGTAGGTGAGGCCGTCCTTGGCCAACTTGCAGATGATGTCTTGCACTTGACGAAACTTCTCCTGAAGGTGCTCATCCCAATAGACCTGTTTGCCCGTGGGCTTCTTCAGCAGGTCTCTAAAGTGGGTCATGATGGGCGCTGTTGTCAGGAAGGGGACCAGCTGATTGACAAAACCATACCATGACCTGATGTCAGATATTGTGGGCTTTTGAGGCATAGAAAAACTTTTGATGGCAGATAAATAATCTTCTGAAGGCTTGTAGAAGTCCCAACTGATGTCGAATCCAACGAATTCCACTTCATTTTTGCAGAACCTGAATTTTTCTGGTTTCAAAGTGATGCCTTTGTATGCACAGACTGTGAGGAAGTCATACACATGCCAAAAGCCGCTTTCTATGCTCGAATTATACAGAAGTGTGTCATCTACAAACTTAAACTTCCTGGGTACTTCTTCAATGGCATCATCGAAACAGCGTGTATATGCGTTGGAGGCAGAACAATGTCCCATTGGTGTCCTTCGATATTGGTACCTGCCCCACTGTGTGATGAATGTGGTTAGGGGTATGCTTTCCTTGTCCAGTTCTACCTGGAGAAATCCCCAATAGGCGTCGGCCACAGTCTTGGGAGGGATATGTAAGATGTGTTAAGATGAGACAACTTGCAGCGCCTAAGCGCCGCCCACAGTCTTGTATGGTGCGTCTCCCTTCTACAACTTGCATTGAGTTTTTGGTAGTCGACCGTACGTCTTGGTTGTCCTGTTTTCTTGGCCATGACCACCCTCCGTGAACACCATTCTGTGGGCTCTCCACAGTGAGCTCTTTGTAAGACCCCTCTCTTGACGTCCTCCTCCAACTGGGCTTTCACTTCTTTTTCCCAGTGCTTAGGTACTGGCGCAGGTGTGTGGCAGGCGTAAGGAACTGAGTCAGGTAATAAGTGGATATGGTGGTGTTCCCCAATCATTATCAGGAGGTGTTCTCTCTCGGTGTTGAAAGTCGTTCTTGAAAACTGGGCTAATAACCAGTTTTCTAATCTGGTAATATTCTCACAAGGGGGAAACGGACGGAATGGCCGACGGTCTCACATGTTGATTGGTTGCTTCAGCTAATGTATGGACTGCACTTGCTGCTGTGGAGGCAGAGTCTGTGAAGGGGGCGTGGTTAGGAAACGTTTCTGTGTGCCACCCCTTGTATTCTATGGTACAAGAGGTCGACCTAAACACTCTAGATGCATGTTGGCGAAGTCTCGCAATCATCCCTTTAACCTCAGCTTAGCTGGTTTTATGTTCAACGTCGCAAGTATAGCGGGTCCCGCAACACAAACCTGGGCACCAGTGTCCGGAACCGCTCAGACACAGGACCACTCTCCCAAGTTGGCCAAGCATACATCGACATGAATAGTGGGTTGCGAGGACAGCCCATTCCGCAACCTTGCCTCTGCCGCTACGACAACCGCAATCACTGCATCCGCAATGTTCGACTCAGCTGCCAGACCACTAACATTATTCCTGGCACTCTTCTTCAGGTGACCGGTTTTACCACACCCATAACATGTCATTTTTCTTGCGGGACAGAGGAATACCCAGGGGTATGACAAGTACCACAATTACCACAAGGACGTGATTGTACTTTTACAGAGGTGCTCCTGTCACAATTAGTAAGGGTGGCTGCCACCTCCACCTCGTGTTCCTCCTCGAACCCACCGACAGCGGCTGCTCTAGGGGAGCTGCTAAGTCATGCCCTATTACGAAGGGCGTCGTCACGGGTGGCCTCGAATGCACTGCACGAATCTGAGGGAGTCGATATTACGGATATTGTTGCATTATTGAAACACTTGCCTTTTGAGCACTTTATCACTTAGGCCTACCATGAGCTTACGCAAAAGCATATATTCAGATAAATCATGATTGCAATTAGGACATGTGAATACACAATCAGTAGCCTTTTGCATTCACTTAATAAAATAATCATTGAAGGACTCACTAGGCTCTTGGGCCAAATAAAAAAAACTCTAGCCACAGCACTGCTTGGTTAGAAGCTTTCACTACCATTTTCTTAATCTTATTGAATGCCCCTTCACCAGACAGGGCACTCCACTGGGCGTCAGTATACCTAGAATCGAGGGCATGTTTCAATATCGGAACACAATGCAGCCTTATATGATGAACTGCCTCATTAGGCTTCAACTTGCATAGTTGCAACCAACACTCCATTGACCGTTTCCAAGACCTGAAGGCTGCAGGGAACACCTCAGCCTCGCACTTTTCTGGAGCTGCTGACGAAGGGATCCTTGGTTGGGGGACATTGGTACCGTAGAGTTACAACGCTGTTATTATTATTATTATCATTATTATTATTACTATCCAAGCTACAACCCTAGTTGGAAAAGCAAGCTGCTATAAGCCGAGGGGCTCCAACAGGGAAAAATAGCCCAGTGAGGAAAGGAAATAAGGAAATAAATAAATGAAGAGAACAAATTAACAATAAATCATTCTAAAAAAAGTAACAACGTCAAAACATACATGTCATATATAAACTATTAACAACATCAAAAACAAATATGTCATAAATAAATTATAAAAAGACTTATGTCCGCCTGGTCAACGAAAAAGCATTTGCTTCAACTTTGAACTTTTGAAGTTCTACTGATTCAATCACCCGATTACGAAGATCATTCCACAACTTGGTAACAGCTGGAATAAAACTTCTAGAGTACTGCGTAGTATTGAGCCTCGTGATGGAGAAGGCCTGGCTATTAGAATTAACTGCCTGCCTAGTATTACGAACAGGATAGAATTGTCCAGGGAGATCTGAATGTAAACGATGGTCAGAGTTATGAAAAATCTTATGCAACATGCATAATGAACTAATTGAACGACGGTGCCAGAGATTAATATCTACATCAGGAATAAGAAATTTAATAGACCGTAAGTTTCTGTCCAACAAATTAAGATGAGAATCAGCAGCTGAAGACCAGACAGGAGAACAATACTCAAAACAAGGTAGAATGAAAGAATTAAAACACTTCTTCAGAATAGATTGATCACCGAAAATCTTGAAAGACTTTCTCAATAAGCCTATTTTTTTGTGCAATTGAAGAAGACACAGACCTTACTGTCGAGAATCACACCTAAAATTTTGAAAGAGTCATACATATTTAAAGAAACATTATCAATACTGAGATCCGGATGTTGAGGAGCCACCGTCCTTGACCTACTTACAATCAAAATTTGAGTTTTGTTAGGATTCAACTTCATACCCCATAATTTGCACCATGCACTAATTCTAGCTAAATCTCTATTAAGGGATTCACCAACCCTAGATCTACATTCAGGGGATGGAATTGATGCAAAGAGAGTAGCATCATCTGCATATGCAACAAGCTTGTTTTCTAGGCCAACCCACATGTCATTTGTATATAGTATGAAAAGTAATGGGCCAAGAACACTACCCTGTGGAACACCGGATATCACATTCCTATAATCACTATGGTGCCCATCAACAACAACTCTTTGAGATCTATTACTTAAAAAATCAATAATAATGCTAAGAAACGACCCACCCACTCCCAACTGTTTCAGTTTGAAAACAAGGGCCTCATGATTAACACGGTCAAAGGCAGCACTAAAATCAAGGCCAATCATACGAACTTCCCGACCACAATCAAGGGATTTCTGTACAGCATTGGAGATTGTGATAAGGGCATCACATGCTCCAAGGCCTTTACGAAAACCAAATTGCAAACTAGGGAGTAGATGATTACCTTCAGCAAACCTATTAAGACGTTTTGCCAGAAGACGTTCAAAAACTTTAGATAATATGGGAGTTATGGAAATTGGGCGGTAATCAGTGGGATTTGAGCTACCACAAACACATTTACATAGAAGAGTAACATTACCAATTCTCCAACTAGTGCTAAAAGCTCCTCTTCTTGCTAACTTGCGAAAAATAACAGATAACTTTGGAGCTAAGAAATCTGCTATCTTTATAAAAAACAAAGGAAAAATACCATTTGGGTCTACACCTCCATAAGCATCAAGGTCTACCAACAGAGCTTTCATCTCACGAGATCAAAAAGCTAAACTAGTTAGTTTAGCCTCAGGAAAACAGGAATGAGGAAGTTCAAGATTTTTCATTACTCTGTTTACTGTCAAAAACATCAGCCAAAAGGGTTGCCTTTTCCTTTGGACAGTGAGTGACTGAGCCATCTGGTTTAAGTAAAGGAGGAACTGTTGCATGGAAACCAAAGAGTGCAGATTTAAGGGTAGACCACCATTTATGTTCCTGAGTTGTACCAGAAAGTGTTTCTTTTATGGTTAAATTGTACTCCTTTTCAGTTGAGGCATAAACTCTCTGAGCAAAAGCTCGAAGCTGAGTATAGTTGTTCCAGGTCAAATCTGATCTGTTACCCTTCCAAAGATGATAGGCCTCCCGTTTCTCCAAATAAGCACGTCTACAATCATCATTGAACCACGGTTTGTCCTTCACTCGGTACCTTAGCACACTAGAAGGGATACGCCTATCAATTATGTTGACTAGATTCTCATTCAAAGGGACAACAGGATCTACACTATTATATAATTGTGACCAATTCAAGCACAAAAGATCATGTAAAATCCCATTCCAGTCTGCTTGGGATTTCATATAAATTTGACAAGAATATGATATATCAGGACAGGCTGCTCAGTCTTCACTAATAATGAAATCAAGGCATGATTAGATGTCCCGACTGGAGAAGATTCTGGATGGCTTGTTGCTGGGTTTGTAACACGTGGTGGGCCTGCAGCATGGAAGCCGTGATATCCTGACATCGGTTCCAAAGGTTCCTGTGAATCCTGTCCTTGCAATCCTGTCCCTAGGCAATGCAAACGAGGGTCGTCTCGGCGGTGGTGCCATGCTGTTCCAAGGTTATTACTGTAGGTCTTCTTTTTATTTTCCTTCACTGCACCATGTTAGATCTTAAGCTAGGCAGGATCAGGAAATGATAATCAACGTGGTTTCGTATCTTCATTGCAACTGATACACAGCGGAAGGAAATACAGATAGCCCGTGACGTAACAATGACGTCACTATGTGGGCGGCGCTTAGGCGCTGCAAGCAGCTTCATCTTACACACACACACACACACACACACACACACATATATATATATATATATATATATATATATATATATATATATATATATATATATATATATATATATATATATGTATATATATATATATATATATATATATATATATATATATATATATATATATATATATATATATATATATATATATATATATATATATATATATATATATATATATATATATATATATGTGTGTGTGTGTGTATATATATATATATATATATATATATATATATATATATATATATATATATATATATATATATATATATATATATATATATATATATATATATATATATATATATGTATATATATAGACGAATGAATTATTTATAAAATTTTATCAGCTATCAACTACTGGCATGACTTATTTGAAGTGAAGCATTTGACACAAGAATAAGAAAGTATTAATAAACTACTGGAGTGACATATGTGAGGTAAAGCCAATTATAGCTTTCGTGAGTTAAAGTTACCCGAGACGTTTTCTAGTTCTATTTACCGAAACTGAACGAAGCCTTGTTTACGATTTTAAACTACCAGGAAGCAACTACGTCTCGCAATTTAAAGGATCGCAAAAGTTTCTAGATCCTACATATAAGGTATCAAGTTGATGTATAAATGACAAGAAAAAGTATCCAATAACTTCCTACTGCTCACGAATTTGCTCTTTCTATTCCTTATTGTTTACAGGATTGGGCAGACAATCCCTCACGACACGAATTATAGGTGATGGCTGTAATGGGTCCTTTAATTACAGGCACGAACGACCCTATTTTAACGAGTTAATTACGCCAGTAACACCTTTGCAAACAGTGGAGTGCTCAGTTGTGTAGGTAGTCTATAATTAACTTTGTTCAAAATAACTTATTTTTTTTAACCTTATGGTGTCGGAGTGTCAAACGTGAGGTCTTAACAAAATGATTACAGGCTTAAAAGGATAAGAGGCTATATCCTGTGTGTTTGGCAGGCTGCCCATTATCTCTAGTTGTTTGCGCCAATAGTGTTTTGTTTGTGGAGCCACCCGGAAGGGCTTCCAACCTTCTTTTGAATGACTCAGTTTATAAATATCTATTTCCGTCAACATGTCAGATATACACTTCGGTACCCCTGACTTGAGGTAGGTCACCTTCATTTAGGAAATCTTAAGTTAGGTCCTTCCATGATAGACTTCAAAGGAGATCTTGTGGGATTTAAGACTTGCGCTGCTATGGAGTTCATGGTGAAAGTCTTTATTCTTTATTTGACTTACTTCAAGGACTGCTTTTCTGGTCCTATGTTGAAGGGGATTTTTAGTCTCCACAGGACCTTCACAGTCGTTTTATCGTATGCATTTTAAGGCTTTCAGCATTTAGAATCTGGAAAAGTTTTGGGGTGAATGTAGTTCTTTTGGACAAGTGTAAACTTTATTACATGTAAGATATTTTCCCTTACTATTTATAATTGTGTTTCTTTGCTACGAATGAAACGGTAAGCTAAGAATACAGCAGTGTAAGGGTGGTCGCAGGGCCTGTTACCCCCTCCCTCCCGTTAGGTAAGGACACGTCCTGTAGGTTAGGTTAAAGTTTAGTAGGGGCTATTCGTGTGCAAAGGTTTTATAGAACGGAAAAAGTTTTTGTAGTAGAGTGGCCATGTTTTACAGATGACTAGAAAATAGGAAGAAAACTACCATCTTCTATCTCTTCTATGTATGTGGGAGGACCTGGCCGCTGATATACAAAGACTCCAGGATACGGCTCTTACATTAGGTTAGGGGACGTTCCTGTGTTTGTTTCATTTTTAAAGTGAGGTTTTTCAGTCAACTTTTGAAATTTTATACACTGTCCCAACAAACTACAAAAGCTCCAAAGGCTTTTAACAACAAAAATTACAGTAGTAGGTTACTCCCATTAGTTCACTTCAATCATTTCAGTGTAGAGCTGCAATTTGATATAATTTTCAAAGTTGCAATGAAAAAAATGAAATAGTATATCGCACAGATACAAAATTAACCGCTTGGTCTGTGAACACAATTTATCTTAACAAGAAACCTCACCGTTTTTTCCCTAACAGCATAAATCTCTTCTGCCGTCGTATGCTTTACAAACAATGCAAGATATTAACGGTATAGACCGGTCTAACCTAATCCACACATCGACATTGAGAAGCATACTTATCTTGTGCTGGAGCTTTTTCAAGAAGTGTTCCTTGAAGTCAAGACGTGTTTCGCTATATTGCATATGAAGCGTCGATATATGTATTTAAAAAACAACACAGTAAAGACGTTTCCGCGCTGTGTACTAAGCGGCTGCTTATAGTAGAATGTAAAAGTTTTACTGAACGATTTCTTGAAGTCACCTATTGTCTAAAGACTCGACTGTCCAAACTGCTTGTTATCGCAAAACTTAATACTTAATTGTTTATCTATTTATTCATTATTTTAGAAAATTATAATACTATTTTGGGTAAATACTTTAATAGTAAATTCTTTATTTTTACATTTAAGTCAGTTTATAACCAAATTATTTACTTGATTTTCATTACGGGTCCCGCGATCTTGAGGAGTTTGTTCTATGTTTATTTTAGCTGAAACGAAACAATAATTCAATCACGGGTCCGAGTGTAATGCCAATACTAATAAGGAATTATTTATTACCATGCCCATGGCTATGATTGCCTAATTCATAACAGTAGACACCACTAAATGGTCTATGCAATGTCCTTAAGCCTTTAGCTGCACCACTTTCCATCATCCGTTCCTACTTTGTTTTCCATCTTGCTGTCCAACTATTACTTCATACTATAGTGGTGGGATCACCTCCCAGATCTACCATAGTGCCTAATGATATTGCCTTAATATGTTATATCCATAAAAATGTAATTTCAGTTAGGTTAGCCTGGGAATTGTTATTTTTCAATATTAATCTTACCCGATGATCATGTAGCTGTCAACTCTGTTGCCCGACAGAAAAAATCTAAGGTCGGGATACGCCAGCGATCGCTATACAGGTGGGGGTGCACATCAACAGCGCCATCTGTCGAGCAGGTACTCAAGTACTTCTTGTCAACAAGAACTCAATTTTTCCTCTGTCGTGCCACCGGCAAGACCTACTTGGCTACGCTGTTGTTTCTGGAGTTGTTTTTCACGTTTTTGGTGATGTATTCGCTCTAGATTTTAGCCTTCGCTATTCAGGAACCTGTATCATTAGCTTATATAGCTTTTGGATTAGATTTGGATTAATTGTTTATGAACTTTGCTAGTTTTTGGATTTCCCCCCTGACTATTTCTGGAATTCAAGATGTCTGACCATTCACAAGTCCCTAAGTACAGGCAGTGTAGTGTTAGGGCTTGTTCTAGGCGTCTTCCGAAGGCCTCCATAGATCCTCACACCGTTTGTTCCAATTGTAGGGGTAAATCCTGTCAATTGGAAGATCGATGTGAGGAATGCGCTGGGCTTTCGGAATTCGATTTTAACGAATTCCTAAAGAATGCACGTAGGCTAGAGAAGGATAGGATCAGGAGGAGTTCTTCTCGCTCTTTTGATTTTTCCTCTCCCCATGCCCCTCAACCTACTCCTTCCCCTGTAGTGGTGACTCCCGACCCTGCTACTAGTGCTCAACCCTCCATGGCGGATATGATGCGTGCCATTCAGGCTCTTGGTGACAGAGTGGAGTCATTAGCCAATGACCGTAATCAACTTTTGGCCGATGTCAAAGAGTTGAAAGCGCGAAGTGCAGTGGGAAGTGTAGTGAGTGCAAGTGAAGTGAAAAGTGTCAGTGTCAGTGTTGCGCATGAGGGTACTCCTGTACGTGCCAATCGTCCTCCCAGTCCGGGACCTCTTGCAAGCTCCCAAGCCCAGGGGAGAAGCAATGTCGAAGGACCAAAGGGTTCGACAGGCCTTGATCAGCGTACGGATGTACCCTCAGTGGTTGCGGACGTATCTGTCAGAGATCGTCCCATCCACAAACAGACGAATGAGCCCTGTCATTCCTCGTCTGTGGAAGAAGTTTCGAGGAAGAAACGTTGGACCAAGGTCTCACGACCTCTCAAGCGTAAGGTCCCTTCCGAGCGAGTCCAACGGCCCAGGTGTAGCCACTGGGTCAGTTCGGACTCGCCGCAGTCTTCCGAAGACTGCACACCTCCCAAGAGAGGTAGAGTGGTTCCACAACAGGCTACTACTCCGTCTGTTGCCGCACCAACCACGGTAGACCCTAAGTGGTCCATGCTGCAGACTATGCAGTCTCAGCTTGCTGCTTTCATGCAGGAGTATCATGCTGAGAAGGTTGACACTGCACCTGTTAACCTACAACCTGCCACGGTTGTGCGCTCAGCAGATACTGCGGCTGCCTGCTCCCACACTCCACCTGTGAGAGCTCCACCACCGATGCGCAGTCGACCCTGCCAGACGCATGTTCATGCTGCACCCTCCGTAGACATGCGTGAGCTTTCGCATCAGCAGGGGGAAGGTGCTGTCGAGCTGCCGTGTTTTGACGCATTGCGGCATGCTCCGCAACCCATGCGGCATGCTCCGCAACCCACGGCAGTTCCTCCCACACACCAACACTCCGCTTTTGTTGTTGCCAGCTCGCAGACTGACCAGCAGCGGCATGATGTTGGATCCGCAGCAGCTACGCATGCACCCGTGCTGCTGGATTCAGCCATTCAGCATTCTGCTCCACCTTTGCCACTTCCTCCTCAGCTGTCTGATGATGGAGTTACTGATGACGACGAAGCTGCACATTTGGATGATCCGCACTCCGACTTAGAAGAATCCAAGTCTACGCCTCCCTCCTTAGACTTTAGGAAAGTCCTTGCCCTGTTCAGGGACTTGTATCCGGAACAGTTTGTGTCTGCAACACTTCGCTCTCCTCCCTCCGAGTTTGCGTTAGGCATGCAGTCAGCAGCTCCTGCCTTCACCAAACTAGTTCCCGCACGCTCATCCAAGAGAGCTTTGAGGGTTATGGGAGAGTGGTTGCAGTCCAAGAAGCAGATAGGAAAGACTGCTTTCATCTTTCCGCCTACCAAGCTTGCTTCCAAATCTAGCGTCTGGTATGCCACGGGAGAGGAACCCGGCCTGGGAGTTCCTGCCTCTGCCCAGGGCGACTTCTCAAGTCTGGTTGACTCCCCCCGCAGGCTGGCTATGAGACGATCTAAGATTTGCTGGTCCTTTTCTGATATGGATCATCTGTTGAAGGGAGTCTTTCGTGCTTTTGAGATCTTCAACTTCCTCGATTGGTGTTTGGGAGCGTTAAGCAGAAAGACTTCCCCTTCGGATAAGGACTCGGCCATGCTTTTCATGTCTAGCATGGATAAGGCCATTCGGGATGGGTCTGGTGAGCTTGCGGCTTCGTACGTGTCGGGAGTGCTTAAGAAGAGAGACCATCTTTGTTCCTTCTTGTCTGCTGGGATCACTCCATGCCAGAAGTCGGAGTTGTTGTTTGCTCCGCTTTCCAAGTGTCTCTTTCCGGAAGAGCTGGTCAAGGGGATGGCTGCCTCGTTGATCCAGAAGGACACCCATGACCTGGTGGCGTCCTCCGCACGTAAGGCTAAAGCTTTACCTTCCGTGCCTAGACCTAGGATGGACACACCAGCGTCTAGGTTCATCCCGCCCTTTCGTGGCAGAACCTCCAGCAGAGGAGGTACCCGTGCAGACAGTCATCGTGGCAAATCGAAGAAGGGTTCCAAGTCCTCAAAAGGCAGAATCTGACTGCCTACCTCTCCAGACAGCAGTGGGAGCCAGGCTCAAGAACTTCTGGCAGGCTTGGGAGAACAGAGGTGCAGACGCTCAGTCTGTGAAGTTGCTAAGGGAGGGGTACAGGATTCCGTTCTGCCGCAGCCCCCCTTTAGCAACATCTCCCATCAACCTCTCTCCCAACTACAAGGAGAAGGACAAGAGGCTAGCGTTGCAACAAGAGGTGTCGCTCTTGCTACAAAAGGGAGCGGTTGTCATAGTCCGGGACCATCAATCCCCGGGCTTCTACAACCGTCTCTTCCTGGTAGCGAAGAAGACAGGAGGTTGGAGACCGGTGCTGGACGTCAGTGCTCTCAACGCTTTTGTCACCAAGCAGACGTTCACAATGGAGACGACGAAGTCGGTCCTAGCAGCGGTCAGGAAGGAAGACTGGATGGTCTCGTTGGACCTGAAAGACGCATACTTTCATGTTCCCGTCCATCCAGACTCCCAACCTTTCCTAAGGTTCGTCTTTGGAAAGGTCGTGTACCAGTTCCAAGCCCTGTGCTTTGGCCTAAGCACGGCACCTCTTGTGTTTACGAAACTGATGAGGAATGTTGCCAAATTCCTTCACTTGGCAGACATCAGAGCCTCCCTCTATTTGGACGACTGGCTTTTAAGAGCTTCGTCAAGTCGTCGCTGTCTGGAGAATCTCAGATGGACTGTGGATCTGACCAAGGAATTGGGTCTCCTGGTCAATATAGAGAAGTCCCAGCTCGTCCCATCTCAAACCATTGTCTATCTAGGTATGGAGATTCAGAGTCGAGCTTTTCGGGCTTTTCCGTCGGCCCCCAGGATCAACCAAGCCCTAGAATGCATCCAGAGCATGCTGAGAAGGAACCGATGTTCAGTCAGGCAGTGGATGAGTCTAACAGGGACGCTTTCATCGCTGGCCATGTTCATCGAGTTAGGCAGTCTCCACCTCCGCCCCCTTCAGTTTCATCTAGCGGCTCACTGGAGAAAGGACATGACGCTAGAAGCAGTCTCAGTGCCCATTTCCGAAGAGATGAGGTCTTCACTGACGTGGTGGAAGAACAGCATTCTTCTCAAGGAAGGTCTACCTTTGGCTGTTCAGACCCCCAACCACCGTCTCTTCTCGGACGCATCGGACACGGGCTGGGGTGCGACACTGGAGGGACAGGAATGCTCGGGCACATGGAATCAGGAGCAAAGAACACTTCACATCAATTGCAAGGAGCTATTGGCAGTTCATCTGGCCTTGATAAACTTCAAGTCCCTCCATCTAAGCAAGGTGGTGGAGGTGAACTCCGACAACACCACAGCGTTGGCGTACATCTCCAAGCAAGGAGGGACTCATTCGAGGAAGTTGTTAGAGATCGCAAGGGACCTCCTCTTTTGGTCAAAAGATCGAAAGATTTCGCTGGTAACGAGGTTCATTCAGGGCGACATGAATGTCATGGCAGATCGCCTCAGCCGGAAGGGTCAAGTCATCCCCACAGAGTGGACCCTTCACAAGAATGTTTGCAGCAGACTATGGGCCCTGTGGGGCCAGCCCACCATAGATCTATTCGCTACCTCGATGACCAAGAGGCTCCCGATGTATTGTTCTCCGATTCCAGACCCAGCAGCAGTTCACGTGGATGCCTTCCTTCTGGACTGGTCCCATCTCGACCTGTATGCGTTCCCTCCGTTCAAGATTGTCAACAGGGTACTTCAGAAGTTTGCCTCGCACGAAGGGACACGGCTGACGTTGGTTGCTCCCCTCTGGCCCGCGAGAGAATGGTTCACCGAGGTACTGCAATGGCTAGTGGACGTTCCCAGGACTCTTCCTCTAAGAGTGGACCTTCTGCGTCAGCTGCACGTAAAGAAGGTGCACCCAAGCCTCCACGCTCTTCGTCTGACTGCCTTCAGACTATCGAAAGACTCTCAAGAGCTAGAGGCTTTTCGAAGGAGGCAGCCAGAGCGATTGCCAGAGCAAGGAGGACATCCACTCTCAAGGTCTACCAGTCTAAATGGGAAGTCTTCCGAAGCTGGTGCAAGTCGAATGCAGTATCCTCAACCAGTACCTCTGTAACGCAGATAGCTGACTTCCTTCTACATCTAAGGAACGTAAGATCCCTATCAGCGCCTACGATCAAGGGTTACAGAAGTATGTTGGCAGCGGTTTTCCGCCACAGAGGCTTAGATCTTTCCTCCAACAAAGATCTACAGGACCTCCTTAGGTCTTTTGAGACTTCAAAGGAGCGTCGGTTGGCCACACCAGGCTGGAACCTAGACGTGGTTTTGAAGTTCCTGATGTCAGCAAGGTTCGAACCGCTTCAATCAGCCTCCTTTAAGGATCTCACATTGAAGACTCTTTTCCTCGTTTGCTTAGCAACAGCTAAAAGAGTCAGTGAGATTCATGCCTTCAGCAGGAACATAGGTTTTACATCTGAAACGGCTACATGTTCCTTGCAGCTTGGTTTTCTAGCTAAAAACGAGCTTCCTTCTCGTCCTTGGCCCAAGTCGTTCGAAATCCCAAGCCTGTCCAACTTGGTGAGGAACGAACTAGAGAGAGTACTTTGCCCAGTAAGAGCTCTTAAGTACTATTTAAGACGCACAAAGCCACTACGAGGACAATCAGAAGCTTTATGGTGTTCTATCAAGAAACCTGCTTTGCCGATGTCTAAGAACGCAGTTTCTTATTACATCAGGCTTTTGATTAGAGAGGCCCATTCTCATCTGAAGGAAGAAGACCTTGCTTTGCTGAAGGTAAGGACACATGAAGTTAGAGCTGTCGCTACTTCAGTGGCCTTCAAACAGAACCGTTCTCTGCAGAGTGTTATGGATGCAACCTATTGGAGAAGCAAGTCAGTGTTCGCATCATTTTACCTCAAAGATGTCCAGTCTCTTTACGAGAACTGCTACACCCTGGGACCATTCGTAGCAGCGAGTGCAGTAGTAGGTGAGGGCTCAACCACTACATTCCCTTAATCCCATAACCTTTTTTAATCTTTCTCTTGAAATGCTTTTTATTGTTGTTTTTGGGTTGTACGGAAGACTAAGAAGCCTTCCGCATCCTGGTTGATTTGGCGGGTGGTCAAATTCTTTCTTGAGAAGCGCCTAGATTAGAGGTTGTGATGAGGTCCTTTAGTATGGGTTGCAGCCCTTCATACTTCAGCACCTAGGAGTCGCTCAGCATCCTAAGAGGATCGCTAGGCTCAGTAAGGAAGACGTACTTAAAAAAGGCAGAGTAAGGGTTCAAGTCGACTTCCTTACCAGGTACTTATTTATTTTATGTTTGTTATTTTGAATAACTGATAAAATGAAATACGGGATACTTAGCTTCTATTGTTTACATGTATGCTGGTCTCCACCCACCACCCTGGGTGTGAATCAGCTACATGATCATCGGGTAAGATTAATATTGAAAAATGTTATTTTCCTTAGTAAAATAAATTTTTGAATATACTTACCCGATGATCATGAATTTAAGGACCCTCCCTTCCTCCCCATAGAGAACCAGTGGACCGAGGAGAAAATTGAGTTCTTGTTGACAAGAAGTACTTGAGTACCTGCTCGACAGATGGTGCTGTTGATGTGCACCCCCACCTGTATAGCGATCGCTGGCGTATCCCGACCTTAGATTTTTTCTGTTGGGCAACAGAGTTGACAGCTACATGATCATCGGGTAAGTATATTCAAAAATTTATTTTACTAAGGAAAATAACATTTTGGTTTATCTTACTGGAAGCAGTTTCATTTTCAAGCAATAATGTTAGCCTAGCAGATTCTTTGGTATTATTCTTTAACACAGCAAGAGTTTTACTAAAAAAGAAATGGGGTTTTGTATAGAAAAACTTCAAAAAGACCTTTATTTCTGTTGTAGTTATAGTTAATAAGATATATCCTACGGTAATGGAGGTCACACAGTGGAAACTGGGCTTTTGGGTGGGGAAAATTTATACCAAATTTACTGGAGAAAAGATAATTGTTCCGTAACCGAAATACAAACCACGCTATTTACATTGGGTTTACCTTTTAGCGCAGCTGAAATGACGAGCCAATAGTTTTAACGAGGGTTAATTACCCCCGCGCTAGTTAGCGGGGGTTAGGGGAAGGGTAGCTTGCTACCCCTCCCCCCCCACACACCGGTGACTTGCTTACTTCACTTTTGGCTCGGCGGTGAACAGACGTGTCTGTTCATCGTCCTCGTTGACAGCCTTTAATCTTTTTTTCTGCTTTTTCTTTTCTACAGCTTGTGTGTTTGTTTGAAGTTGACTACCGTTTATTATTATCTTACTATGCGTACGTGCCCTGGTGTTGCCGGCCGCCCTTGTGGGACCTTTATGTCGGCCTTAGATACGGACCCTCACACCCTTTGCCCTCAGTGTCGGGGCCGACGGTGTGACCAGGAAAACATTTGTTGTGAGTGTAGGGAGTGGTCTGCCTCCCAGTGGGAGAGGTTTGGCCGCCGGCGTAAGAAGAAGTCCAAGAGAGACCGTTCTCTTCGGGGGTTGCCTTGAAGGAGGAAGGTTCTCGGGACTTTCTTTCGCCGCCCAAACCTCCTCCGAAGCTACCCCTCGTCCGGCTCCTAAGGAGAGTCGGCCGAGTGGTAGCGCAGGCCCTAGTTCTGTTTCCCGACCTTGGGTGGGGGGAGAGGGCGTCGCCTCCCATAGCGGGGCGGTTCCCCCTCCTCCTCCGGGGGAGGCCATTGATAACTCCTTGTCTAATGATGATCTCTTACAGATTTGGGCTTCCCTGGGGCTTAAGGGCTTGCCCTCCAGGGTCGCCTTGATTGACCTTGTCTTGTTGGGGGCCGCCGTTAAGCAGTCGCCGGCGGTAGCAGAGGTAGACCCTCTGTCTATCGTCGACGTCGTGGTGGCAGAGGCCTCCGACGTGGCTGGGCAATCCTCTGCAGGTGCAGTTGAGGATGATGGTGCTGACGGCTCTCCTCCCCCTTCCGTACATCCTTCGAAGGGGGAAGTGAGTCCTACGGGCTCTTCTACGACTCAGCTTCCTTCTAAGGGAAGTGCCTTGACTGAGACTCGCCTTCGGAGGACTGATGGTCCTGATGATCTTCCCCGTGGCCGCCTCCGCCGTAAGGCTCACCGTCCGCTGCGTCGCAAGGGCCTCCCTTCCCCT
This sequence comes from Palaemon carinicauda, assembly GCF_036898095.1. Classification (NCBI taxonomy): domain Eukaryota; kingdom Metazoa; phylum Arthropoda; class Malacostraca; order Decapoda; family Palaemonidae; genus Palaemon; species Palaemon carinicauda. The sequence goes on along the minus strand of NC_090740.1, from coordinate 65,793,628 downwards.
TATAAGGGGGTTAAGATGCGCCTTTTTGGATCTTCGTCGCTCCTTTTGTCTCTTCTATGAAGTGTCCCCTCCCGTTCGCGTGAGAGGACACTCACAGAGACTCCTCTTCGGAGGGTTGTTCCTGTTTACGTCTGCTGATGTCACGGGCTTTCGGGGCTCCATCACCTGTCTCTTCTATGAAGTGCTCACCTCTCTCGTTCGCGAGAGAGGCTACTCCTAGAGACTCCTCTTCGAAGGATTGTTCCTGTTGTCAACAGCTTGCTGTTCAGTCACTAGCACTTCGGTGTTTAGTGTCAGAGAAACTTCGGTTTCTCTGTTTCCCTGACCCTTCGGGGTCTCGGAACTTTAGTTTCGCAGTTCCCTCGGGCTCTCGTAACTTTAGTCACTTCTACACTTTGGTGATTAGTGACGGAGAAACTTCGGTTTCTCATTTGCATTGACCCTTCGGGGTCTTGCAACTAATACCCTCGGGGCTTCGCACTCAGGCTACGTTAGACCCTTGGTCTCTCGTCCCTCAGTGTACCTGTTGCCTGCTGTATCCGTTCCTGACTGCAGACGCGCCTTGGGCGCCCACGCCCCCGTTATCCAACGGGCTCCTCCCTTCGGGGCAGGAGAGACTTTCTCACGCCCTAAGTAAGTCCCTTAAGTTCCAGGTATCACCTGCGCGCCAACGTTCCCTTACGCGCCAGCGCTCGACTGCTTTTCCTGCTGTTCCTGAGACTGCCTTAGAGACACCCTGTTCCAGTATTCAGTTAGGCTGCTACCAACGTTCCCTGCGCATTTACGCACATCGTTGGTGTTCCTGAGATAGCGCACTGGCGCTCACCAGCAATTAAGCCTTCGGTGTCTCTAAGTCTCTTCTACAAAGGCCATCTCTCCCGTTCGCGGATAAGATACCTCACAGAGACCACTCCTCGGAGTACTTAGCAGTCCCTCAGTTGATCGTCGGCACTGAAGTAGACCTCCTGGTCCTCTTCATGGGATGCCCTCCCTTTTAGGGACACATCCCAGTTCCTGATCTACGAGTTAGCCGAGCCTTCAACCATTTCCGACGATCTTCTGTTGCACAGGGGCCTACGATCTTCACTCACGCGCGGTCGTCGAGGATCGTTAGCCGACTATCTTCTGATCGCGCTAACAGGTAAGCGTTGATGATCGCCCGCGCGCGGGATGGTTTCCTGCGCGTGATCTCGCAATCGTCGAGGATCGTTAGCCGATGATCTTCTGCTACGCGCTAACGTGCAAATACTGTAGATTACCCGCGCGCGATCTTCAAGCCCCTTCCGCTCGCGGTTTTTGCAGCGCGTGATCGCCTAAGATCGTTAACCCGGCAACGGTCGTTAGCCGGCGATCTTCGGATCCAGCGCTGACGATCTTCTTAATGTGCGTAAGCGCCGAGGATCGGTCTGTGCACGGGATGGTTTCCCGCGCGCGACAACGAGGCCGTCCGCGCGCAGTTTTCCGCACGCGATCATCGATGGCCGTTAGCCGGCGATCTTCGGATCCGGCGCTAAGCGCGCAAGCGCCGACAATCTTCTTAGTACGTATAAGCTCCCATGATCGTTCTGTGCGCGGGATGGTTTCCCGCGCACGGCAACGAGGCCATCCGTGCGCGGTTCTCCGCACGCGATCGTCGACGGCCGTTCGCCGCCGATCTTCGGATTCGGCGCTAGGCGCGCGAGCGCCGACGATCTTCACAATACGCGTAAGCAGCGAAGATCATTCCGTTTGCGGGATGGTTTCCCGCGCGCGACCATTGAGGCTCATGCAATCCTCACACGGATCGTCCGCGCGCGGTTAACCGCTCGCGATCGTCCGTGCGCGGGCACCGAGGTTTTCCCGCTCGCGATCGTCGACTATCTTCTCTCGCTCGCGAGCGCCGTCAATCTTCGCTCACGCCTGAGCGTCGAAGATCGTCCGTGCTCACGCGAATCGCCGACGATCGTCTTACATAGTTGGGGATCATACGCACGCGGGCACTACGGTCTTCTCTCGCGCTAGCGCCGACGATCTTCATACTCGCGTAAGCACCGAAGATCGTCAGCGTTATTCTTCCGCACGTGGGATGGTTTCCCACATGCAATCGCCGACGGCACTAGCTCCGGCGATCTTTTTTCGCCGAGATCATTCGCGTGTGGGATGGTTTTACTCGCCCACGATCGTTCATGCGCAAGCGCCAGCGATCTTCATATGGGTGGAAGCGCGGGGATCGTTCACGCGGGCATGCGGGCGCGGTTATACTTCTACGCATGCTTTATTCACGCGCTACCCAGATCTGTGCTTTTCGCGCGATCGTCTGCGTGATCGGCGCACCGTTCTCTGATGTGACTGCGCCCTGTTTACATCAGGGCTTATGGCGGTCTGGCCACCTCCGCGTTTCCCTTCCCCGCTGCGTAGAGTCCTCTTCGGAGGGGGGAAGGTTTCCGGACAGGTCAAAGGTCTCTTCTCTCTTCGTTGCAGATTCTCTACGGGCAATCCCTCATGTGTCATCTCCCCCAGAGGATCGAGCGATCCTCTTCCCTCCAGAGGGACTCCCTGTCAGCGCGAGGGTTGGTCGGCATCCCTGGTGTGATGCCGTCGTCAGAGCGCTCAAGCAGGCGATTAGCCTGTGCCTTCTGACTGGGGTCACTAATCAGTAGCAGCTTCCTCTCCCCCTGAAGGGGGTGAGAGGAATCCCTGGCATGGTATCTTCCCCAAGGGCTATCCTGTCCCTTCGCGAGTCCTTACGCAGGCGATGAGCCCTCCTCAGACTTCATCTCCCCTCCCCTGCGGATGAGCATTACCCATCCCCAGGAGGGTCGGAAGACCTGGTCCTCTCCCCCTTCATTCCATAGGGAGAATCCCCGCCTCCTCCTGAGGTCCTATCGTGCGGAGGGGGCGAAGCGTTACATCCTTCATCGCAGGGGTCCTGTTTCCCTCCTAGGAGGGATCCTAAGGCCCTGTCTTCCGCAAGGATCCGACCAGATCCAGTTGGACCCTTGGGGCATGTCTACGAGTCTCCCCAGAAAGAACCTCCTTGGATGGGAGACCTCGCTGCCAGTCCATCAGGAGGAGCTGCAGGGGTCGGAACTTGCGTCCTGGCAGGTTCTGGCCCTCAGGAGAAACCTCAAGGGGGTCCCAGATCCAGAGATTCCTCTTCGGTAAGGAAAGAATACAGTCCTGGACCGAATCTACTCACCCAAGGATCCCTTACGCCAGTGCAGCTTGCCCTGGTCTCAGGGAATGGAGAGCGCCAGAGACTAAGCCGAGGGCCAACTCTCCGAGCTTGTCTCCTTCAACAATCCCGGCTGGTATCGAGCCCCTCCCTCCTCCCTGGGTAGGGATCGGTGAGGGGACGGGCCCTGCTGGCGGAAGTCCAGTCCATGTCGGAGATAGGCCTACGCCCCCTCTAAGAGGTGGCCAACGGGTTCCGAGGCCTCCTTAATCATCTCCATCCCTTCTCGACTCTGTTCAGGGTTGTCAAACAGTCTCCGTTCAGCATAGCGACAGCAGACGCGGTCAGCTTTGCGTTAAGACCACAAGACTTTATGTGTACTCTGGTCCGGTAGGACTCGTACTTCCGGTCCCGGTTCACCCATCTTCAAGGAAGTACTGTGGAGTTTGCCTGGAAGGCGGATATACCAGTTCAAGGGCTGTGCTTCAGCCTCTCCACAGCACCTCAACAGTTCGCCGATACTTCCACTCGGATCTCTTCACGGGCTCTCAGGATCGGCTTCCGGCCATTCCGTTTCCTGGGTGACTGGCCGATCCTGGCAGACTCGAAGGCATCCCTTCTTCGTTATCGGGACAAGCTCCTCGGACTTTACCAAGTTCTAAAGATCATGGTGGTCCTCGAGAAGTCCTCCCCGCAGCCCTCTCAGAGTCTGGTATACCGAGCCTGGTCTTAGGCTCCTCTCCCGAAGCCTTCCCTTCAGACAACAGGGTACTAAGGCAGAGGAAGGTCGCGAGACCTTTCCTCACACGAGAAGACCCCCCCCAACCCGAGGTTGTTACGTCTCTCCTCCCTGGCCCGTCTGGTTTCCACAGTCGCCTCAGGATGAGTTCTCTCCAGTGGCGACTCGGGGCGCGGGGGAGTCGGGACACGTCTCCCCAGATGCCGAGACCCCTAGGGGACAACCGGTAAAGACGGACCCATAGGGGTGGGAAGCAGACGAGGGCCTACAATAGGGAGTGGTCCTTCTCGTCCTTCCCCCAAACTTGATGCTGTCTTCGGACGCGTCAAAGGAAGGGGGGGGGGCTCCACGTTCTGATCCACGGGTCCTCAGGCCGGTGGTCAGAACCAGGAAGAACCTTCTCTAGACCTACTAGAGATGGAAACCGTGTTTCTGGCACTTCAGTAGCTCCACCTAGCCTGGTGGACTACTCTATGGTTATGAGGATCAACAACACCACAGTGATGGTTTTCTGGCCCAGACAAGGAGGTGCTTTTCAGTACAACCATCCCATCCTGCGGTAGAGATACCGGGATGGTCCGAGTCCCCCTCGGTCTCCTTAACAGCTTGCTTGATTCCAGGCAAGGAATGGGCTCGCCGACAGTCTTGAGCAGTGTGTCACGGACACCACATTCCGAGTTGTCTTTGGATCCTCAAGTAGCCTACAAGTCCTGTCTCGGTGGGGCACCCTCTGTGGACCGTTTTGCTACAGCACTGAGCTGCAAGCTCCCGCTGTACTGCTCCCCATTCACGGATCCCAAGGCCCTCTGGTAGGATGCTTTCCAGCAACAGTGGGACACCATTGATGTGTTGCCTCCGTAGCTTGCTCCAACTTCCCGCCAGGAGTCTCTCCAGCTTCTCCTCAAAGAGAGAGGATTTTCGCACAAGTGGCGAAAAGGAGGCCTGGACACCTTTGCAAGTCTTCCGCAGTAGTCTCCCAGGCGAAAAAGCGAGTTTCTGTGGCCGGTGTCGGGGAGAGGGCATCCCTCCACACGATGCCGCTTCCAGTGATGGCGGAGCCCCTATAGGGATTGCGGGATTAATGTGCCTTTCAGTTTCGACTGTGAAAGGCTATCCCTCAGCCTTAAGTCTTGCCTCCGGGCTCTAGGGCCAAACATTTCTCCCCCGCTGGAACTCTTCCTTCACATGGGAAGCCTTGTCCTCTCCTGCCCTTAGTCGAAGGTGAGACCTCCTCCTTGGGACGTGGTTCGAGTCCTCGAGTCTCTAAAGAAACCCCCTGACGAACCACTACGTAAGTCCCCAGATCACCACCTTTCTGGGTAGACAGTGTTCCTGCTAGCCTGTCTTCAGCCAAGCAAGTCACATGGTCTCTCTTACGACTTCACCCATTCAGGGGGTTAGGGGGAGGCAACATTCAGGTTCGTCCCTGAGGTTTGTTGCCGAGACTCAGAATCCGGGAGTGTCGGACCCGCTGTTCGACACCTTCCAGGGTTCGAGTCTCCGTCCTGTAGCAGATGACTCAGACCTTCTACCTTGCCGGTAGGGAGAGCTGGCGTCTTCAAAGAACAGCTGCAGTTCGTTCTCCAGGCTCAAGTCTCGTTCTTGGATCCTGGGTAACGATGAGAAGGGTCTCCAGGAGTACCATCTCGGCCCGGCTTCGCAGGGTGCTACACCCTGCCTTTAATCCTGACCCTTCTCCGTCGCATCGCCCTAGAGCCCATGATGTCAGGGGTTTAGATACGTCCCTGCCCTTCATAGAGCATCTTTCAGTGACGCAGGTCCTTCAAGCGGGGATGTTGAGCATCAGACCTTCTTCTCAGCCCCTTACCTGCAAGACATGACCCACAGGAGGCTCGATACGTTTCTATCGGCTCTGTGGTGGCTTCACAACAGCTGGTCTAAACCTCAGGCTCCTTGATGGACAAGTAGCAGAAGGTTGAGGGCATTGTTACCTGGTGTTAGTCTGCATGAATGAAAAGATCTGTCTGGCCCTTATTCTTTTCTTCATCCTCTCCTCCCACAGAGAAAGCAGCATCCTGGGTTCTCTGCACAGCTGACCTCAAACCACTGCATGTAGACCATGCTTCCTTGTGTTCCTAGTATTAGGTGTAATACTGTCATGTCCCCATACCCTGACGAGGTGGTATTGGGAGAGTCCTAGCCTGGATTTCCTTCTGAGGGACTCCAGGGCAACTGCCTGGGACAAGTCACTTTTCACCTTCGCACACACCTTATGTAGGCCGCGGCAGTTTCACAACCGCCAGCGAGGAGCAGGGATTCCCTATTGTCCGAGTACTTGATCGCTTGAATATGGAATCCCCGGGAAAGCCAAAGCCAGTATGGCCGGGACTTACCACCCTTCTTAAGGGTTAAGTCACCCCATGTAAATAGCGTGGTTTGTATTTCAGTTACGGAACAAATGACAAATTCGTAGATAATTTGCATTTTTCCTAACTATACAAACCTTAGCTATTTACAGTTATGTGGCCGCCAGCCCTGTCCCCCAAGATAAGTCCTACCTCTAAGTAAAGTGGAGTATTCTCCGGTGTGTGTGAGGGGGAGGGGTAGCTAGCTACCCCTCCCTATCCCCCCGCTAACTAGCGGTGGGGTAGGAAACCCTCGTTAAAACTTTTATGGCTCGTCGTTCAGCTACGCCGAAGTAATTACCCCATGTAAATAGCTAAGGTTTGTATAGTTGGGAAAAATAAAAATTATCTACGAATTTGTCATTTTTAAACATACTTACCTGGTAGTTACATATATAAAAGGGCCCTCCCTCCTCCCTTCTGAAAACAGGGGCATGGAATTTCTGAGGAATGTTGGGAATGGTTCTGGTAACTTATGAGAGATGGCGCTCATGTATGACTACCTACTGTCATGGCGGCGATTGCTGCGAAATTTGAATCTCTACCTTGCGCGCGACGAAACGCGTGATTAAGCTATAGTATATGTAACTACCAGGTAAGTATACAGTATTTAAAAATTAATTTTATAATAAAAAATACCATTTCTCAAAATTAAATTTCAAAAATTCATTAGCAGATTCAGCTTGTCTTTCAACAAAATAACCAAAAGCTACTGAAAACTAGTTAACATAACAATGTGTTGCAAATATCACTGAGAGCTATCAACATGTAGATTTTTTTTAATCTTTTTATGTAATTTACCTTTCTTTTATTGTCTTCTAGCATCTCAAGTTCCAAACAAAATGACTAGTAAATTATGAGGGAATACACTTCTGGCTGATAGTATAGTAGTAGATTGCCAACACTTCAGCAGTCCAAGTAGCTCTATGCTAAGAAAACATCAAAAATATTGTTAACTGTATCAACGTCTCAAAGACACCGAGCTGATGTTTACACACTGCAAACTAGTTTGTTACAGTATTCACGTGTGTAGTATATAGACTTTCAAAACACTATAGTAGTTCTAATTCAGTATTTAAAAACAAACTAAGTACTGTACAGTTTATATAAGCCCCAAAGGGAGTAGGACTTTGTGTTAGTCTGAAACAGAACAAGATTAAATTTTCTTTTATTATTAACAGATGGGATGAGAACATATAACTTAAATCTACAAAAGCAAATTAAGATTAGTTTTTCCATACAAATTCTGTTATAACGGTACAGGTGCTTATGCTTTTGTTTTACTGGTGCTTAATCTTGTTCTAGACAGAACACATGTATTGTTGGTTGGGATGATGCCCTTAGCCCTTTTTCCCTTGACCGATGTCTGACAGAAGGGGGGGGGGGTACAAGAGCTTATGCTCCTGTTATCAGTGCTCGGACTGATCATGTACACTGTTGGTCAGAATAAAGGGCCCTGCTCATTCTGGAACCAATGCTGCTTTTTTTTTTTATTTTGTTCCGTAACTGACATACAAACCACGCTATTTAGTTGAGGTATTACTTTCGGCGTAGCTGAAATGACGAGCCATTAGAATTTTAACGAGGGTTTACTACCCCACCGCTAGTTAGCGGGGGGTAGGGGAGGGTAGCTTGCTACCCCCCCCTCACACACACCTGTGCTTGAGCTCACTTTGCTCTCGGCTCGGGTGGTAGTCGGACGTGTCCGCTCTCACCCTCACCTGTTTCTGACAGCCATTAATGTCTTTTTGCTTTTTCTCCTACAGGTTTGAGTGTGAAGTTGGCCTCTGCGAATATGTGCACCTGTCCTGGTTTACCCGACCGCCCCTGTGGAACTTTCATGTCGGCGGTCGAGAAGGAACCTCGCACCCTTTGCCCTTACTGTAGAGGGCCACGGTGTGATAGTGGTAATGAGTGTGGGGAGTGGTCTACCTCCCAGTGGGAGAGGTTTTCTCGGCGACGTAAGAAGAAGTCCAGGCAGGATATTTCTCTTTTGAAGTTTTCTTCGAAAGGAGAAAATCCCATGGACTCTTCTTTCATTGCCCAAACCTCCTTCGAAGCTCCCGCTCGATCGGTCTCTTACGAGAGACCAGCGAGTGGTAGCGTAGACCGTGGTTCTGTTTTCCGAACTCGGGGTTCGAGAGATGGCGTTGCCTCCCCTAGCGAGGCAGCTCCACCTCTTCCCCGGGGGAGGATCTTAATTTGTTTAATTTATTTCAGCTTTGGTCTTCCTTGGGGCTCGAGGGTTCGCCCTCCAAGGAAGCACTTCTTGACATCATCTGATTGGGTGCCGCTGTCAAGCAATCGCCGACTTTGGCAGAGGTTGATCCTCTGTCTATTGTCGACGTTGTGGTGTCAGAGGTATGCAATGCGGTATCTCCTAATACCTCTGCCTCTTCTCATCCCGCAGTTGCTGAAGGCTTAGTTTCTCCCGTTCCTACTCAACCTAAGAGGGAGAAACTAAGTCCAACAGTCTTTCCTGCCGGTGATTCTCCCCCTTGGGGGAGTTCACTCACAGAGACTCCTCTTCGGAGGATTGCTGAAGGTCAGCTCACTGATCCAACGGCCGCCAGAGGGCGTATACGTCGCAAGGCTCACCTTCCTCTTTGCCGGAGAAGCCTTCCTTCACCTTATAAGACGGTGAGGAGGCGCCTCTTCGGTTCATCATCATCATCGTTGCAGTCCGCCGCAGAGGAGCCTCGTCATCGATCACCGACTGTTCTTGCTACGACCCTGGACCTCTCTGCGGATAATTCGCGATCCCCTTCGGTGGAAGGTCGTCCTATCAAAGGACACGTTGACCTTCCACCCGACAGACCTGCTGACCTGCCGTTGCTGTTCCTGGCAGCTGATGCGCTTTTCGCGCCGACTAAACCTGTCTTTCATAGTCAGGCACCGGTCCCTTCAGGGCAACAAGGGTGTACGCGCCATCACGCGCGCACGTCCCTTACGCGCCATGCGCGCCGACAATCTCCTGCCCATAAGAATGTTCCTGAGATAGCGCGCCAGCGCTCTCCTGCTGTTCTTGAGTTAGCGCGCCAGCGCTCGCCTGCGCGCCAGTGCTCACCTGCTCGCCAGCGCGCCACTGTGCGCCATCAACCTACTGCGCGCCATTAACCTACTGCGCGCCAGCGCTCTCCTACGCGTCAGCGCTCGCCAACGCGCCAGCGCTCTCCTGAGCGCCCACGATCTTCGGATCTGGGGGCGGTAGGGAAGTCTAAGACTTCACTTACTCGTCAGCGCTCACCAACGCGCCGCCTGCTATCTCCTGCGCGCCATCCCGCGCCAGCGTGCAACCGCGCGCGTTCACCTGCATGCGCCCACGAGGATGCGCGCATGCGCCATGCTTGCACGTCCCCTGCGCCCCCACGCCCATCCCCTACAGCAGCTACACACCGCCAGCCTGATGTGCACCCACAATAGGCGCGCCAACGAACGCAGGTTCTTACTGCGCGCCCGCGTGCAAGAAATATCTCTTCTGCGCGCTCGCGCCCTATGACATCTTCTGAGGCGCGCGATCTCTCGCCCGCACGCACACGGGCCCTTCATCCTGATCCTGCGTGGGCGCGAACATTCACCCGCGCGAGCGAGCGCACAATCAGCCTCCTGCGCACTCTCCGGTGTCTCCTGCGCACTCTCCGGTGTCTCCTGCGCACGCTTCTGCGCGCCCTCGCGCACCATCATTCTCCCGCGCGCGACCCCGGGTATTCCCCAGCGCGCTCCCCCGCGTGATAGCCAATACCTTCCCGCGCGCGAGGGTGCAGGACAACGCACGGCAAGGTCGCCATCGCCGCATCCCTCCCCCCCCCCCCGCAAGTGCAGTACAGCGCACTCACCGGTGGAGGGGAAGGCTCCAGAAAGGTCCAGGGACATGTCTTCCTTTTCTTCCTTTTCTTTTCAGGCAAACCCCCTTATGGAAACTCCTCCCAGGGATCAGTCGATCCCTGTCCCTCCAGAGGGAGTGTCTGACAGCGCAGCTATCAGTCAGCAGCCGTGGTTTGGGGCACTGATCAGAGCAGTTACACAGGCTGTCAAGCCTGTTCTCTCTGAATTGGGCCACAAATCCTTGGCTGCGTCTAACCCCCTGAAGAGAAAAAGAGGAGTTTCGGACGCGGTGACTTCTCCGAGGACCAAGCTGTCTCCTCGTAAGCCTTCGAGGCAGACTCCCTCCCCCCCCAGACTTTTTCTTCCTCCCTGTCGGACGACGATTTGCCGTCCTCAGGGGAGTCACGTGAGGTGAGACGTTTCCCCATTGCATCAGTGAGGGAAACCCCACCTCGCGTTGGAAAGTCTTCTCGGGTAGGGGCGGAGAAGAGCCTACCTCCGTCGTTGTTGGAGTCCTGCATCCCTCCCAGGAGGGAGCCGAAGGACTCTTAAAACAGTACCGAAATCCTTGACGAGACTTTGGACGGAGCCAGCCAGTCACTCGGAGAACGTTCGCGATTCTCCCCAAGAAGAGCCTTTGGGGACAGGAGACTTCGCTTCGAGTCCAGCATCCGGAGGAGAGCTACAGGAGTCAGAACATGCATTTTGGCAGGTTCTGACCCTTATGAGGACTCTCAATGGGTTTGCTGACCCAGAGATTCCCCCTCGAGAGGGCAAAGACACGGTTTTGGACCGAGTATTTGGGACTCAAAAATCTTCTAAGGCCAGTGCGGCTCTGCCCTGGTCTCAGGGGGTTAAGAGTACCATGGACAAGATCGCGGTCCAGCTCTTTGAGTTAGCCTCCTCCAGCCGATCCAGTGCCGGTAACAAGCTTCTCCAACCTCCTCGCGTACAGCAAAGGAGGTACTTCGAGATCTTGGAGGAGCCATGTTTAGCTCTTCCCCTTCACCATTCTTTGGAAGAGCTTACCAGGGGAGTCCCTCTTGAGAGACTCTCCAACCGGCAGGTCTCATTCTCGGCGACTGAGATCCTTAATCAGGAGAAGGTTGCGAAGTGTGCTATGCAGGCCACTTCGTGGCTGGATATCTGGTTAGGGACCTTAGGTATCCTGATACGTTCGGAGGATTTCTCCAAAGAACGTACCAGGAAAGCTATGGAGACCTTTCTACTCTCAGGCACTCGCACGATCAAGTTTCTGACCCACCAAGTCTCGAACTTGTGGGTGAACACCATCCTGAAACGTCGGGACACGGTGGCTGAGAGGTTCCATCAGAAGGTCCTTAGCACCGAGATAAGCAGGCTCAGACATTCTTCCGTGGAGGGAACGAGTCTGTTTGAGCCTAAAGACGTGAAATATGCTGCTGAGAGGTGGAGGAAGTCCCACCAAGACTCCCTCCTACATAGGGCTTTGACATCCAAGCCCTATAAGCCTCCAGCGCCCCAGCACCCCCGTCCTACCAAGACCACGAAACCGACAACGGCAGCGAAGACAGTGGTGTCTAAGCCCTATCCTGTCAAGGACAGGAAAGGCAAAAAGTCCTCCAGGGGAGGGAAAAATCCTAGAGGGAGCAGCCGAGGCTGCAAACGCTAGGATTGGCAGTCCCTCTGCATGTCCACCAGTGGGGGAATGCCTACAAAGTTGCGCAGACAGGTGGCAGCAACTCGGGGCCGAATCCTGGACGATTTCCGTAATCAAGCAGGGATATCGCGTCCCTTTCACAACATCTCTACCTCCCCTGACGACGAATCCAGTGTCATTGAGCTCCCTTGCCATGGGATCAGCAAGGGGCCAGACCCTTCGGGCAGAAGTCCAGACCATGTTGAAGAAGGGCGCTCTCCAAGAGTCCTCGACGGATCCCCAGGCTTCTTCAGTCTACTCTTTCTTGTAAAGAAGGCGTCTGGAGGCTGGAGACCAGTCATCGACCTCTCCGCTCTGAACATACAGGTATTTGGCAAACAAACTCCGTTCAGCATGGAGACTGCAGACACGGTCAGACTTGCAATGAGACCACAAGATTTCATGTGTACACTGGATCTGAAGGACGCGTACTTCCAGATCCCAGTCCATCCGTCTTCAAGGAAGTACTTAAGATTCAGCCTAGACAGCAAGGAGTACCAGTTTAAGGTGCTGTGTTTCGGTCTCTCCACAGCACCTCAGGTTTTCACCAGTGTTCACCCTAATATCGTCTGGGCACACAGGATCGGCATCCGTCTCCTCTGTTATCTGGATGACTGGCTGATCCTAGCAGACTCGGAGTCATCCCTTCTTCAACACCGAGACAAACTTCTGGGACTTTGCCAGGATCTTGGGATCATGGTAAATCTCGAAAAGTCTTCTCTGCTTCCCACTCAAAGTCTAGTATACCTAGGCATGATTATAGACACCAATCTCCACAAAGCCTTCCCATCGGACGACAGAATAGCAAGGCTGAGGAAGGTCGCAAGCCCTTTTTTCAGACGAGAAGAGCTTCCAGCCCAATCGTGGTTACGTCTCCTCGGTCACCTCTCATCTTTGGCTCGTCTAGTTCCCAACGGTCGCCTCAGGATGAGATCCCTCCAGTGGCGACTCAAGTCCCGGTGGAATCAAGGTTACGATTCCCCGGATGTCATGATCCCTATGGGATCTGCGGAACGGACGGACCTCCAGTGGTGGGTGACAGACGAGAACCTACTAAGAGGAATGGATCTTCTCGTCTTCCCCCCGGATTTGATGCTGTTTTCGGACGCCTCAAAGAAAGGGTGGAGGGCCCACGTTCTGCACCACAGGACCTCAGGCCTGTGGTCAGAATAAGAAAAGTGCCTCCATATAAATCTTCTAGAGATGAAGGCCATTTTCTTGGCCCTTCAACAGTTTCAACAATACCTGGCGGGTCACTCTGTGGTGGTGATGAGTGACAACACCACAGTATTGGCTACATCAACAAGCAAGGAGGTACCTTTTCGAAACAGCTATCCCTTTTTGCAGTAGAGATACTGAGATGGACCAAAGTCCACTCGATTCCACTATCGGCACGTTTCATCCCAGGCAAGAGGAATGTGCTCGCCGACAATCTGAGCAGAGCATCTCAGATAGTGAGTACTGAGTGGTCTTTGGATCATCTAGTAGCCAACAAAGTCGTGACTTTGTGGGGTTCCCTGACTGTGGATCTGTTCGCAACAGCTTTGAATTTCAAGCTTCCGCTGTACTGCTCCCCAGTCCCGGATCCCAAGGCGCTCTGGCAGGATGCCTTTCAACAACGGTGGGACAACATCGACGTGTACGCCTTTCCCGCGTTCTGTCTGATGAGGAGGGTGCTCAACAAGACCAGAATATTGATCAATCTTTCAATGACCCTCATAGCTCCGCTATGGCATCACGCAGAATGGTTTCTGGACCTTCTGCAACTCCTAACGGAACTTCCGAGAGAACTCCCTCCACGACACGATCTACTCAGACAACCACACGCCAACATCTTCCACAAAGCCGTAGCTTCGCTACGACTTCACGCCTGGAGAGTAGCTTCGCTACGACTTCACGCCTGGAGAGTAGCTTCGCTACGACTTCACGCCTGGTGACTATCCAGCATCCCCTCGCAGAGAGAGGATTTTCGTAACAAGTTGCGATCAGGATGTCTGGACATCTGCGAAAATCATCTGCATGTGTCTACCAGGCAAAGTGGAAAGTCTTCTGTGGTTGGTGTCGTGGAAGGGGTCTCTCTCCACTCGATGCCACTATTCCAACAATAGCGGAGTTCCTCGTGTATTTGCGAGAAGAAATGCGCCTTTCAGTCTCGGCGGTGAAAGGCTATCATTCAGCCTTAAGTCTAGCCTTCAGGCTCAAAGGAATGGACATTTCTTCTTCGCTGGC